>NC_056725.1:384609316-384781156 GCF_019279795.1 Protopterus annectens
AAATATGATTGGCTGTTTTTAGGGTGTGCCTATATGAAGGCATTTGATTGGTCTGTGTTTTAAATAAAAGAAATGGAAGAGATTTAAATGGCAGATCTGAAGAAGGGCTTGGTGAAGCCCGAAAGAACTTAACTTGTTATTATTTTAATAAGGAATTTTATGTTTTTTATGCCATTGGTTGTGGTGAACACTGCAATTTATTATCTATTTTATATGTATACATATAGAATATATATATTTGTGTGCATGTATACACACACACACACACACACACACACACACACACACACACACACACACACACACACTTTTCTACCAGTTACTCTTATTCCTGTAGACAGTTCAGAGATTCAGAAAGCTAAATACATTTAACTAAAGCACTAGAAATGCCTTACGGTTTGCATATTCCCAGGGACAAGAGGTCCAGTGAATACACTCTCTTATAAAAATGTTTGTAAGCTGAATTTTTCCCACTAGCAAGGCAGTACAATTCTAGGCTCTGCCCAGAGGCATTATGTCGCACATTCCAGAATCAGAAATTTCTGTGCTGCGTATAAGAAAAGACACAGCATATTGTGTGGATGAGAACTAGACACCGATGAAACCAGAGGAGATCATGAAAGTGTTTGTGCATAATTCTCACCTTGCACTTATCAACTTATTCAGCTCAAAGTCATGGGAATGACAGGAAGTAAAGACAGGAGATCGAGCTGCTACCTCATCTTAGCAACCTGAGACTGGATAAATATTTCAAAAAGGTAAGAAAGGAACACTTTAGTAGGACAGGCAGGAATGGACAGAATTGTAAATCACATCTTTGCTAATCTTTTATAATGAAATGACCTTGGAAACTTCCAATGAGGGAGGATGTGTATTTTCAGATTTTAATGTATGTAGAGGTGGAGCATGGATCTAGCAGCTTACTGGTACAAAAGTAACAGCTGAAGTCTTTAACTATATATGTACAGCTTTAAATTAGATTAGAACATAAAATTAGTCAAATGCATTAACTCTGATTAAACGGTAACATACACAAAGTTCAAATGAAGTAAAAAGGAAATCAAAACTATTCCATCTGCTCCCCTTCAACCTCCCCAAAGAGCTGTTTTCTAAGCCCCTGCATCTACTGGTATTATGGATTACTCTTTACACCCCAATTAATTACCTGTCTATATGTACACTTGATGCCATCCTGACATGGTATGGAAACTGAATGACTGATGCAACCAATTAACTGTTAGTGAACAAAAGTCACAGCCTACAACTGGGGATCCTGTAGGGACTAGGGCTAGTGTCATTACTTGGCTCCCTGTGTCACCAGGAACATTTTCTCTCTTTGTTGCTTCTCTTAACCCCGGGCGTCAGATATGTGTGCGCCATCATATTATGGGCATCTACCCTTTTCACCACAATACACACAGAACCATCTTAGACTTCATCCTCTGGCAGATATCCATGTGATGTAGGCGCAGAACTCTGCTCTCTGCCAAAATGGACAGAAGTCCTTTGGATGTATTTATTTATACATCCAAAAGTCTGGGTCCACATTCCCAAACTCAAGCTGCAAAAACTGACAGGTACCTTGCCTCTGCCAGCCAAAATTAAAACTGTATTTTTAAATAAATGCATTTATATAGCAACTACAAAATGAAGCTCAATTCTCCATGAGAAAATGTAACACTGCCGCCAGCAAGAAGCACCCGCAATCCACTACTTCAACTGCTGTGACATAGATGTAAAAATAGCTCCCAGTTTTCACAAACTGAAACTTACCAAAATTGCCAACACTGTCTCAAGATCATAAACAATTTCAAAAGTCAGAGAAGTTACTAAGTTTAGCATGTTATAACATGAACGAGAGTGATGGGATTAAAAAAAAGGATCTCACGTCCAAATGAAGCCTTGTTAAACCTCTTTTTTGTTGCTCTCTCTGTACGAAAAAACAAAAACTATTTTAGCTGTGAACATGCACATGCCCTGTGTGTGGTAAAGCACCAAGAAAAAAACCATGAACAATATCTGTAACATGGATATCACCAGTATTTGTACCTCAAACATCTGAATCCAGAAAAAAACAGAAACAAAATATTTGACCTATACAGGTACGATCATTAATCCAGTAAAAATCATTCATCTCATAAAGGATATGCAATGTTTTGACACACAGAAGTGCCCCAGGGCCCCTAAATCTTTCCCAATGCCTGTAAACATATTTCACACCAAGTCATATACATGAATAGAGTATGAGTGGCACATCTAGGTTCCAGTGCCGGTCCCTGATAAAACACCCACTCCATCATATCTTCAAGTGAAGAGCAAGACTTAAAGACTTCTGCTTTTACTGTAGAAAGCAGTGTGGTACTTTTGTAGAAATCAGCTGCTAGATCCATGCTCCACCTCAAATCTGCAACTGAAGAGCAAAAAAAAATGGGAACGTTGGCTTTTACTGCAGAAATAGTTATATACTTCTGTAGTCACCATTCATCACGTTAGGGTCTTGGATCCGAGTCGGCATACTCAGAACACAGCTTTGCTCAAGCTCCTCTCCTCCCATAATGCTCTGCTACCCTACACTCCCTCAGATTGAGTTTGCACAAGGAAGGAAGACAGATGAAACACAGAAACCAAATAGAACCTCCAAATCCAACCAATCTTCCAGGCAGGGGGCTGGAGGGTGGGATCGTGATGAATGGGGGCTACAGATAACAGATGCCAAGTTATGGTAAGTACATAACTATAAATCTGATGTTATCTAGTCACCATTCCTTACGTTAGGGTCAGAATCCCAGCTACCTAAATCCTGGGAGGTCTCAAGGAAGGACGTGCCGAAAACTGTGGAGCCAAATGAAGCCCTTCCTCTGGAAATCAAATCCAACTTATAGTGGGGAAACAAACGTGTGGGGAGAAGACCACGTTGCTGCCGCACAAATGTCATATAAAGATTGATGATCTGCAAAGGCAATGGAAGTAGAAACTGCCCTGGTTGAATGAGCCCTCACTGGTGTGGCTAAGGAAATACCTTCTGAAGAATAAATAAAGGAAATACATTGCGAAATCCAATGGGAAATCGTAACTTTTAAAATAACCCTGCCTTTTCTATTAACAGAGAAGGCCACAAATAGTTGGTCTGAACGCCTAAATTTTCACGGTCGATGTAAATAAAAGTGAAGTTGATGATGAACATCCAATGTGTGCAGCATATATTCCCTTTTATTGGAATAGTTAGGGAAAAGCACTGGTAAGTGAATACATTGGTTGATATTCGCTGATAAAGCCACTTTAGGCATGAAGGCTGGATCAGGTTTTAGAGACACTCTGTCCTTGTGGAAAATTAAACAGGGTGGCTTGACAGTAAGAGCTTGCAGCTCCGAGATTAAAGTAATTGCCACTAAAAAGGCAGTCTTCCAGGAGAGAGATTTAATATAGCATGAAGCCGCTGGTTCAAAGGGAGATTTTGTTAAAGCCTGAAGCACCAAAGTCAAATCTCATGGAGGAGAAGGATGTTTAATAGGAGGCCTTAATAGAAAAATCCCTTTTAAAAAGACCTTACAGAGGCGTGCAGAAAAGGTCGAATGACCACCAAGGTGAAAATTTGTAATGGCTGCCAACTATACCTTAATAGTGGAAAAACTAGCTCCTTCTTTAAAGAGAGAGGTCAAGAAGAGAAGTAGTTCGGGAACAGGGGCAGAGAAGGGGTCCAAATTCTTATTCTTCGCCCAAACTGCAAACCTCTTCCATTTACTGGAATAAACTTTTCTAGTAGAAGACCTCTGGGAAGCAAGAATACTCTCCTTCATGGGTGAAGCTAGCCTGGACTTAGCCAAAATCAGTGGAACTGGACATATCATGCTATCAGACTTTGGTCTGAAGATTCGGGAGAAGTAGAAGAGAAGGATGAGATAGCAAATCCGGAATTGGATCGAGCACCCAGGGTGTATGCCTCAAATGAGAACGTAGAAGAGGGAACCACACCTGCAGAGGCCAAAAGGGGGTAATGAGGATAATTTGACTCTGGAGGTGTCTGGCTTTGTGAAGTACTCTGGGGATTAGTGGTAATGGAGGAAAGGGGATTAGGGGTAATGGAGGAAAGGCGTACAGGAGACCCGGAGGCCAATCATGGGAAAGCATGTCCCTGGTGGATTCCCCCTCTGGGGGGGGATCAATGCAAAGAAGTTGCTGCATTTGTGGTTGAGAGGAGATGCAAACAGATCGCAGCTCGGATAACCCCACCAACGGAAGATCTGTTGAGCCACCATTGGATTCAGGGACCACTCGTAAGGAGTCAATACAGCCCTGCTCAGTTTGTTTGTCTGCCAACATGCTGGATGTTCCGGGAATGTGCATTGCAATGAGAAAGGCCCCGTGGCCATCGGCCATTCCCACATCCTCATGGCCTCACGACACAGCAGATGAGAACGTGTCCCCCCTTGCTTGTTTACATACCACACAACAGCCATGCTGTCTGATAGAACTGCAATCGTCCTGTGAGGAAGACAGTTTGCAACAATAAAAGGACTGCTCTCATCTCCAGAACATTGGTCTCTACGGGCGACCAAGTCCTTTGGAGCGTCTGTCCCTGGAAATGCTCCCCCCACCCCAGGAGGGAAGTGTTCGAGGTGACTGTCGCCACATGAGACAGAGGAACAAAAGATCTGCCTACTAGGAGATCGAATCCACGAAGACAGATGCTTGTGACACACCGAAGTGAGCTGAATGGGAAAAGACAGAGTATGCTGCCATGCTGACCACTGAACTGCGAGAGACCACTGAAGGACCCTCATGTGGTTCATCAGTACCAAATAAATGGCTGCAGCCATCGATCCTAGAACCCTAAGAATGAGTGAGACTGGAGAGCAGGTTAACTCCAGCAAGGTCTGAACCTGGTCGCGAATAAGCGACACTCTTCGAGCAGGTAAGGCTGCAGTCTGAGAGGTGGTGTCCAACACAGTGCCTATGAATTCCAATTGTTGTGTTGGAGTCAGGGAGGACCTCGCAATGTTCACTGTGATCCCCAGGCAATGGAACAGGGAGAGAACGTAGGGAATATTGTAGTGTAGTTGATACCTTGTGGGGGCCATCAGGAGCCAATCTTCCAAATAGGGAAAAACTTGGGATTCCCTGCAGTCGGAGGTGAGCTGCTGCCACTACCATACATTTGGTGAACACCCACGGGGCTGAGGTGAGACAAAAGGGCAGGGCCCAGAACTGGTAATGATCAACTCCTAAGTGAAAGCGGAGAAACCTCCTGGACAGTCAATCCGTCTTTACATGGTAGTACATGATAGAATGGAGGAAGATGCACACAGGTGGATTATATCCTATGTAGGAGGGCCAGTCTGAAGGAAATTGTAGACTGTAAAGTGGTGGCAGGGGAAAGTGTAGTTAAGCAGCATAGAATGGTGGTCTGTAGGATGACGTTGGTGATCAAGAAGAGGAGGAGGAGTGTGAAAGCAGTGCCAAGGATTAAATGTTGGAAGTTAAAAAAGGGTGATTGTGAAGTGGAGTTTAAGGAAGAGTTAAGACCGGCACAGGGAGGCAGTGGAGTTACAGAATAGCTGGGTAACTGCAGCAGAACTAGTAAGGGAGACTGCTAGAAAGGTGCTTGGTGTGACATCTGGAGAAAGGAAGGAGGACAAGGAGACCTGGTGGTGGAATGAGGAAGTGCAGGAGAGTATACAGAGAAAGAGGCTGGCGAAGAAGAAGTGGGATTGTCAAAGAGATAAAGAAAGTAAACATGAGTATAAGGAGATGTGGCGCATAGCAAAGAGAGAGGTGGCGAAAGCTAAGGATAAGGCATATGGAGAGTTGTATGAGAGATTGGACACTAAAGAGGGAGAAAAGGACCTGCACCAACTGGCTAGACAGAGGGACAGAGCTGGGAAAGATGTGCAGCAAGTAAGGGTGATAAAGGATAGTGAGGGAAAAGTACTCACAAGAGAGGAGAGTGTGTTGAGTAGATGGAAAGAGTATTTTGAGAGGCTGCTGAATGAAGAGAATGAGAGAGAGAGAGAGAGAAGGTTGGATGATGTGAGGATAGTGAATCAGGAAGTGAAACACATTAGCAAGGAGGAAGTAAGGACAGCTATGAAGAGGATGAAGAATGGAAAGGCTGTTGGCCCAGATGAAATCCCAATGGAAGCATGGAGGTGCTTAGGAGAAATGGCAGTGGAATTTTTAACTAAATTGTTTAATGAAATTTTGGAAAGTCAGAGGATGCCTGAGGAGTGGAGAAAAAGTGTTTTGGTACCTATCTTTAAGAATAAGGGTGATGTGCAGAGCTGCAGTAACTACAGGGGGATAAAACTGATTAGTCACAGCTTGAAGTTATGGGAGAGAGTAGTAGAAGCTAGGTTAAGAAGAGAGGTGACGATTAGTGATCAGCAGTATGGTTTCATGCCAGGAAAGAGCACTACAGATGCGATGTTTGCTCTGAGAGTGTTATTGGAGAAATACAGAGAAGGTCAGGAGGAGTTCCATTGTGTCATTGTAGACTTGGAGAAAGCATATGACAGGGTGCCTAGAGAAGAGTTGTGGTATTGTATGAGGAAGTCGGGAGTGGCAGAGAAGTATGTAAGAGTGGTACATGATATGTACGAGGGTAGTGTGACAGTGGTGAGGACTGTAGTGGGAGTGACAGATCCGTTTAAGGTGGAGGTGGGATTACATCAAGGATCACCCCTAAGTCCTTTCTTATTTGCAGTGGTGATGGACAGGTTGACAGATGTTGACAGATGAGAACAGACAGGAGGCCCCGTGGACTATGATGTTTGCAGATGACATTGTGATCTGTAGTGAGAGTAGGAATCAGGTTGAGGAGACTCTGGAGAGGTGGAGATATGCTCTAGAGAGCAGAGGAATGAAGGTCAGCAGGGCTAAGACAGAATATATGTGTGTAAATGAGAGGGAGGGTAGAGGAATGGTGAGGATGCAGGGAGTAGAGTTGGTAAAGGTGGACGACTTTAAGTACTTGGGATCAACAGTTCAGAGTAATGGTGAATGTGGAAGAGAGGTGAAGAAGAGAGTACAGGCAGGGTGTAAAGGGTGGAGAAGAGTGTCAGGAGTGATTTGTGACAGCGGGTACCAGTAAGAGTGAAAGGGAAGGTCTATAAGACAGTAGTGAGACCAGCTATGTTATATGGGTTGGAGACAGTGGCATTGACAAAAAGGCAGGAGTCAGAGCTGGATGTGGCAGAGTTAAAGATGTTAAGATTTGCACTCGGTGTGACTAGTATGGATAGGATTAGGAATCAGTATATTTGAGGGTCAGCTCATGTTGGACAGTTTGGAGACAAAGCAAGACAGATGAGATTGTTTTGGTTTGGACATGTGCTGAGGAGGGATGATGGGTATATTGGGAAAATGATGCTAAGGATGGAGCTGCCAGGTAAGAGGAAAAGAGGAAGACCTAAGATAAGGTTTATCGACGTGGTGAGAGAAAACATGCAGGTGGTTGGTGTGACAGAGCAAGATGCAGAGGATAGGAAGAAATGGAAAGAGATGATCCGCTGTGGCGACCCCTAACGGGAAAAGCCGAAAGATGATGATGATGATGATGATGATGATGATGACATGTCCTGGAGGTCTACTGAGCACATGCAGTCATTGCTGTGTAATAGAGGCACAATCGACTGCACAGTGACTATCCAAAATTTTGACTTTCGCACGGATTGGTTCATTCGACTGAGATCCAATATAGGACGTAGGTCCCCTGTTTTCTTTGGAACCAAAAAGAACCGGGAATAAGTTCCAGATTCTCTGTCCTGCGGGGGACCTGTTGGATGGCCTGCTTTTGAAGAAGGCTTACGACCTCCTTTCAGGCTGCCTCTTCTTGACTGGGTGCCACGTCTGGAAGAAGACTGAATTTTGGAGGAGTTTCTAAAAAGGGAATGTAATAACCCCTGGACATAACTGCTAACACCCACAGATCATTTGCGATACTTGCCCAGGCCAAGGGGTGCAGCGATAATTGACCTCCGACTGCCTCCAGGGAAGGACAGTCGGGCAACATCTCAGGGACATTGTAAAGGTTTCTCAGAGAAGGGCTCCCTGGAAACTTGGTTTTGCAGGCCTCCTCTACCCCTCGGATGATGTCTAACATTGAAACCTCTTCCCTGTCCCCTAGAAGAGGAATCCTCCTGAACATCCTGAAATGGAGACTGTGCCTTCCTGAACCACATTTTCTTACTCCCCTTCTGGGTTTTGGAAAAGGACCTCTGAGGGGCAGAAAACCCTGATCCCAACGGCAGACAAGGTCTTACCTTCCTGTTCACTGCGGGTCAAAGTGTCTTTGAGAATAGAACCATCGAAGGGGGTGTTAACAAATGAAGTCTTGAAGGCCTCTGCAAACTCGCTCAAGCAGAGCCAGGCATGACGCCTAATAGCGATACCTGAGCCCACAGCCCGTGAGGACCCTTCCGCAGCATTGGAAATGAGTCTCATGGACGAATTTACCACAGAATGAAGGGTTGACAGCTTTGGAAAAATAGCCTTGAATTCCTCATCAGACATAGACCCAGAGTGGGATGAAGACAGTTCTTTTACCAAATCCCTCTGGAGATGGGTACAATGCACCAGGTAATTTAGAGCTCGCAGATTGAAAGCAGCTGAAGCAAACACCCGCTTTCCAAATCTGTCCATGGCCCTCGACTCACGACTGGGCAGATGGACAGAAGAACACTACTCCGCCAATTCCTTTTTGGTGACAGCGGCCACCACAATAGCATCAACTGGGACTTCTTTGGACCAAAAGGTTCTGTCTGGGTATGGGCTCAAAAATGTGTCTGCTTTCTTGGGCACTGGCTCAACAGTATCTGGCTCTTTCCAGGCCCTGCTGGCCACAGGATCAATAAGAGGATCAGTGGGGGGGGGGGGGCACAGGAGGTAGATGGCCCCATACCGAAAGCCTCCAGGAAAACTAATTCCTCCAAGGATGGGGTTTGGGTAGACCAACCCCTTTGGCCTTGAGGATCTCGAGTATGTCTCCAAAGGAGACATCCTCCAGTGGAGATCTTGGGGACCCGTCCCCCTCATCAGCATCCACGTCCTCGGTAAGAGACTCCATAGGGGAGTCGAGATGTCTCCTCTTACAAGTCCTCTTCTTGGGAACTTCCTCCACCGGTGGTGGCGGGGAAGACTCAGAACAGGAAGGGACCCCTATGGGGGGGGGGATACCCTCCTGGAGACTACAGACAGGCTGACCTGGAGCAAGATGAGACAAGCTGCTCAGAAACTGCGGGCTGGGTAGGAGAACCAGGCATGGGAGAGGCAACTCTGATAGCAGAGAAGGATCATTTAGCAGCACGGAAGGTGGAAGGACTAGAAGAGGTTCCATCCCCCTCTTCTGCTGACAAAACCCTGGCGGAAGAAATGGTGGACCCCCCCCCCCCCCCGTCAACCACTCCTCCAGACTTCACCAGACCGAAACTGACAAAGGCAAACCCAGGGGAAGAGACCAGTCTGAAAAACCCGGGCCTATATCCAGTCCCATGGATACTGGCTCAACAGGGCCGGCTGGATGGATTGTCCTGGGGGAACAGAAACAGTGCCAGCCATTGATCCCATCAGGGAACGGCCCAAACTGGGTTCTAAAACTCCCCTACCTCCACCCCACTCATCAGTACCTGACAATCCAAGCCACTGGTTGGATGAGGAGTGATCGAAGGGGGGGTGGTTGATTGGATCCCTGATCTATGGGTTGGGGAAACCAGAAACCCCAAATCAATCTGAGCTTTCAGGAAGGTTCATATCATCCTGTCCATATCCCTAGGGAGGACACTCCTGTCCCTGGAACAAGATCTAGCTGGAGAAGACAGCTGCTTAGGGGGCAAAGGATCCAGTGGAAGATCCTCCACTACTATAGGCTCCGGCACGACTCTCAGATCCAACCGAATCAGAACAGATCTCAACAAAGGATCTGAGGAAATAATTCTCAAATCCCAAGGATTGAAAGGGTTGGATCTGAAGGTACGGTGCCTCCCCCTCGGATCCGAAGCTCTGGGGCCTACGTCCCTGGATCTGGGGGGAGACATCGAAGTCACCGGATCCAAGAGCTTAGGGTCCGAGTGGACTCCCTGGATGACCTAGGACCCAAGGATCTCGGATCCGAACCTGCCCTGGCTGGAGCCAGATGCGAGGACCTAGGATCTGACAGCCTGGGACGCTTGGTCAGGGCCTCCTAGACAGATGTTTTCTTTTTAGCCACAGGAGGGCCAGCCTTGGCTGGGGAAGCAGTGACCAAGGGCTCTCCCTTTGACCAAACCCTTAATTAACAACTTATTTCAATGGTCGACCAAAGCCCTCGGGTTGAATGCGGCACAACTGCCACATTCCACCTCGAGGTGGTCGCCACTGAGACAGTAAAGGCACTCCTTGTGTGAGTTGGAAACAGGCATTTTCCGCCGATAAGAGGAGCACCTTTTAATACCAAACAGTTTTTCAGACATGGCATAACCGCAAGCAAAACCGGAATACACAAACAAGCAAAGGTTTAAAGCCTAAAATCCATCCAGAACTCTCACCCACACTTATGAAAGAACTCCTGCGCAAAACAAACAACTAGGCCGAAAATAAAACCCCAAGGAGAAAGGGACTTAACAAGGTTAAGACTCGAGCGGGAGGGGACAGATAAGAGGAAGACTACTTACTAACACTACAAACTCAAAAATAATAAGAAATTTCAAAATTCTGAGCTAAATGCACTTACACTAACAGAACTGAGCAATCTGCATCTGACTGACTGAGCGGCAAATGAGATCTGAGGGAGTGTAGGGCAGCAGAGCATTATGGGAGGGGCTTGAACAAAGCTGTGTTCTGAGTATGCTGGCTCGGATCCGATATCGGATCCAAGACCCTAACATGAGGAATGGTGACTAGATAAAATCCAAAACGATTGGTACTTTTGTACCAATTGCCTTCCTACAGCAGGCAGACCCATGCCCCCTCATCCTTTCAATTGTAGAAAGAGAAAGGACATCTTTGTTTAAACTATATCATGCTGACTTCTGCTTGCTACACCAGCATTTTGGTATCTAAAACAATGTTACAGGAACTCTCGATCGTACCCCCTTTGCTCCACCCTTGCAATGCTGCTGTACATGAATAACAAGACTCCTAATTGCTACTATAGTCTCATAGTAAATTTCTAGCTACACTGAAACATAACATCAAACAACAGAAGAGAGACTACAAAACTACATTTTGAAATACTAATCTAACAGCCTCACAGTACAGAATTGACATTCTTACTCTTTTACTTCTAGTTTCACTTTCTTTTGATTCAAACTTTATTCCTTCCTTCATACTATTATGCAATTCCCCTCCAACAATGTGTTTCCTTAAAATTATATTAAAATATAATTTTAAATAAACGTTTTGCATAACTGTGGTAAGCTACACCTGTCTTAAGACAATATTTGATTTAACCACTCTAACAAGGTTAACCCCAAACCTCAAATGTCATGGTAAAATCTAACAAAGCCACACTCTGATGTGTTGTACTACTTAAATAAATAATAATGTGGGCAGAAATCTAACATTTGGAGGTCAGCATTTTAAAAGTTGAACCTTTTAGCTTGAATATTACTTTATAATACATTTTCCCACACAAATCAGATATGAAAACTGAACAAAAGTAAATCTGATGTGAAAACTAGATATGAAAGACCTTGAAAACATAATTATACATGTAAGAGTCAATTATGAAATAAAATGGCAATGAACACCAGTAATAAAAGTATTACAAAACATCAATAATGACGATTACATTATAATAATGATGATGATACCAAGGAAATACTTCAAAAATCAACCACTTTTTTTGTTACAGATACCCTAATATCGAATTAATTCAACAAGTTCTTTATATTCATCTGTAACACTTTCAATAACTACATATTTGATGGTATACAATGAAGGAATAAACAATGTCAAAACAAATTCATCAACTGGCAAGACTACATATCAGCCATACTACTGCACAACTTTAAAAAACTACTGTATCTATACTGAAAAACACACATTTTCAACAGACTATATACTACACACAGATTCCTTCTACAGTAAGGAATATTATCTTATATAACCCTTATATATAAAAAGGGTTGCAAGAATGTGAAACAAATATAGACCAATCAGCCTTACTTCAGTTTTGGGCAAGTGTTTCAAGGCAAGCCTCAAAGATACAATGAACGAAGAGGAAAAAATGCAAAATGGCACTACTGGATATTAATCAACACAGCTCCATTGGAGGCAGGTCAGCACTTACTAACCTTACAGAATTCTATGATCAAATCACAATGGCAAGTGATTTAGGATTATCATCAGGTGTCCTCCACTTAGACCTTGCACAAACCTTTGACTCTTTACCGTTCCCATCAATTTTAAAGCTAAATCAATGCAAAGTTTAATCCATACATCATTAACCTGATACTGTAATGGCTTACAAGAGGAACTCAGACTGTGGTACTTGCTGGATCATCAGAATGCAAACCTATTACTTCAGATGTACAACAGGGTTTATTTCAGGTCTTGTTCCATTCAACACAGATTTTGCCTCTATTCCTAAACAAAGGCAATGCCGGGTCAGAAAATATGCTAATGATCGTCAAGACTGGCTTTACTGTTACATCAGACAATGATGTTAATGTTATAAATATCTGATGGATATTTGTAACTGAGCTGTATTAACCACTTTAGAATTTAGTGTTGACAAATGTAGCATACTGCATTTTGGAAAATTTTGCATAACAAAACCTATAAATCTGAGATTGAAAATATTATAAAGGCTATGGATGACAGTCTGACACTATAACACAGAAGTGGACATAATGGTTAGAAATCTAGCAACAATGGATATACACTGCTTAAAAACTCACTTTTTAAGATTTATGCACATCCTATTTTAAAATGCAATATCTTCTGTATTTACATGGCAAAACAAACAGAGGCTGTATAGTGAAATTTTACAAAGAACATACTACATCACATGGAAATGGAAATGGAATATACAAAGAGATGTAAACATCTCAACCTATATGAAGTAGAGTTGTATAAGTAAACATACCACAACAGTTGATGTTTAAAGGATAACTGCAGCAGTAGCCTTGCTGATAAGGGTCATATCCTGCCAAGGATATTACAGCTGACCAGCTTCAGGGCACCTTCCATGTGCCAATAAAGTCAATCTGCTTGAGCTGAACTGACTAAAGATAGGTTTCAGTGCCAAACCCTTCAGTGCTTTCATGCTGATGGAGAGAGCGAAAAGGATCCCTGACAGCACATTGCTAAGAACACTAAAAAATAAATGTGCATACCCTGGCATTAAAACACTCCAAAAAACATGGGGGTGGAGGGAGGGAACAGCTACTGCAGCAGTGTTCATTTGTAAATCTAAGGTTATGTTAAGTTTACTTACACAGTACTATAGTACATAGACTGAGTGAACTATTCCTACACTAATGCACTAGACCAGCTCGTCTCATCCCCCACAAGGGGAGATAACATTCTGGACTTGGTTCTCAGCAACATGAGCGACCACTGCACCATTCCCATAGTATGTTCTTCCCTGGTGATATCACATCATCAGTCTGTCTCATTCAAAGTTTCTATTCCACCCAACCCCCTCCTCCTGCCATAATCATGCAAAAAAAATTCTCAAAAGCTGACTACAACCTCCTAAGGGAGGGTATCAGTAATGTCACACCACCGCCCCCCTCAGAGGATGCAGACGGCTATGTTGAACAATATGCCAATGAAGTATACAAGCACCTGTTCAACTGCATAGACTCAGCCATACCAAACAGGACTAAAACCTGCTCCTCAAGAAAACACACACCTGTCTGGTGAACATACTCTATCAACAGGCTTTACAACAAAAGGAAGAAACTGTTGTCCAAGGGTAAAAAGGAATAAATTCCAAATTGGAAAAACTCCCTCCTTAGCCTCAACAAGCAAATTAGATCACTAGTGAAAACCTCCAAAGCCAATTATAGATCAAAACTGGCCTCCTAGACAAAGGGAAACCACAAAGCCTTCTTCAGTTAAATCAGTAACCTCCATGGTAAAGCCCAGGTTTGTTCAGAATTAGTACTTAACGGTATCACTTACGCTGATCCTGTTGACTTAGACAACCTGCTAGCAGATAGGATCAGCCCAAACTTCAACCTGCTGTCCCGCACCCCCAAGGTCATTTCGACATGCAGGATTCTTGTCCCATACCTCACATCTCTGTAGATCAAGTGTTACAGGCCCTATCCAAGGAAAAGAACACAGCTTCCATGTGACCCGATAGTATCCCAGGCTGTATTCTGCACCATTTACAGCATGAACTAACTTTGCCATTGAGCACCCTATTCAACCATAGGGTAAGTACAGGCTTCATTCCAACAGAGTGAAGGACTGCCATTATCATCCATTAGCAAAAAAGGTGGTGCCACTACTTACCCTGAAAACCATCACCCCATTAGCTTGACAAGTCTGATCTGTAAAGCCACAGACTCATAAACAAGGACATTGGCAATCTCCAAGCACTTGACCCGACCCAGTTTGGATTTGTCAAGGGCAGATCTTGCCTGCTGAACCTGGCTGCCTTCTTTGAGATGGTCACCAAGGCCCTGGATGAGAGAAAGTCAGTACACACAGCTTACCTTGACTTGGCTTGGCCAAGGCCTTTGACACAATCCCCCACTCAGGCAGCATCGAAAAGCTAACACAAACTGGCATAAATCTCTTATCTCATCAGGTGGATGGTCAAGTGGCTCACCAACAGGACCCACAAGGTCAAAATAGGCACGTCCACCTCTGATAGCAGATCTGTCATTAGTGGTGTTCTCCAGGGATCTGTCCTGGGACCCCTACTGTTTGGCATCTACTTCTCAGAGGTCCAGGCAAAGACAAAAGGCCTGCAACCAAGTATGCAATCAACTGTAAGTTGGGTGCTGTCACTGACTACCCAAATGATGTTAACATATTGCAAGAGGGTCTCACAGCAACAAAAGACCATTGACAAAGTCATGGACTCAGGTAAAATGCAAAAAAAAAAAATGTATCATCATACCGTTCATCAAAAACATGGCCCCTACTGATTACCACATCAACGGCAACCCCCCCAAGCATACAACCTATGGTGAGAGACCTGAGTACTCAGGTTGACAATCTTACATTCAAGCATCAAACATCTGCACCAACTGGAACGCCCACAGGAATACCTCAGAAAGAGAATCCATTGTCTCCAACACCTGTCCTATGTGGACAGGCTCAAATCACTATTCCTCTACTTGGTATTGTACAGATTGCTGAGAGGTGATCTGTGTCTCACCTACAAGGCAATCTCAGACTCTGCCCTACTAGAGATGCTCCATATCCGTAAGTCTAACTCCTCATGCACTACCTGCTTGAAAGGCCTGAATCTAATATGTGACATTAGCAAAACCTGCAGGAGAGACAGGTGGTCTCCCAGAGGCTGTCCAGTCTCTGGAAAAGACTTCCAAAGCATGTCAAACAGAGTACCTCGCTGACCCTCTTGAAGCGCAACCTTGATGAGTGGATGGGAAACCACAAATTTGTCCCAGGGGTTTCACCTGTGAATCTCACTGACAGGGGCAACAGGTGCTGACTGAAGTTTCTTTTTTGGGGGGAATAAACTCTTGGCTAGGCTTGTAAGGGCCCCAGGGCCATTAGTCAAGTAACCTAATATGATACTATGTTCATCATAATGATCACTGCTGCAGAAGCCTTAGCAATGTAGGTAAATGACTCCAGGTTACTATATATTTGAAGTGGAAGGAGAAGGGAAAGGGACTAGAAGCCAATAGAAAATGGTCCTAGCAAAGCATAATCTAGACCTTGCTGCTTCTAGAATACTTATGAAATCCAACCATTTCCAAAAAGCCATAGATGAAGCTAAGCCCCTGGTAGAGTAGACCTTAACTCTGCCTGGAATAGTTTTGCTGTGGTGAATATGACAAAAGGTAAAGGAAGAGACGACCATTTGGAAATAGGTCTGTTTGATACAAGCTCTCTCTTCTTACATTTACAAGAAATGAACAACTGATCTGAAAGATTTAGTCTCATCAAGATTGTACCAGAGTTCTCTGTGGACATCCCAAGATACATACTCTGTCTCCCTCATTTTTAGATTCAAGACAGAAAACAGTGAAATGGATAGTTTGGCTTAAAGTAAACTCTGATACAACTTTAAGTATAAAAGAAGGATTAGTTCTCAAAGAAACCCTGTCCGTTTGGAAAATGAGATATGGTTGACTCGCCTTAAGAACTTGCAGCTCAGACACTCTTCTTGCAGGGGTCACAGCCATCAGTAAAACAGTTTTCCATGTAAAGAACCTCAAGTCAGTCAGATTAGCGGACTCAAATGGAGCAAGTGTTAACTTCTCTAACGCAAAATTAAGATCCCAAGGAGGGGTGACCGGTTCTCTTAAAGGCCTCATATGCAAAATCCCTTCCAAATGAGAATGCATTGAAAGAGAAGGGTCCCTGGGCAGACATGTTGAAATGACTGATAAATAAACCTTGATGAAGGAGCAAGAAAAGCCATAGGATACCAACTCACACAAATACTGTAAAACTAGAGAACAACTTGCCCTGTATGGTGCTGGTTATGTTGTTGGCACCAACTAGAAAATCTTCTCCATTTGCTAATACATGATTTTCTAGTGGCAAGCATTCCTGCCTCCATTAGTACCTGCTGCACATCCTCAGTAACCAGGTACCTAAAGGGAATTAAGACCCTATCATCCAGGCAGTCGGGGTATATCAAACACCACTGATATTGAGTGAAAAGGTCCACTCTTTGAGAAAACTTGTGATAATTGTCCTTGCCATTTACAAAAGAAGGAAGGAAGAACCACAGTTGCCTGGAGCAGAAGTGAGTTGCCAAAATGATCTTGGTAGATTCCTTCAGAATCTTCAGAAGTACCCTGGATATCATTGGAATGGGATAAAAAGCATACAGGAGCATTCCTGTCAAAAGAAAGGAAAAGGCAGTTGTCTTCCAGGCCTTCTCGTATGGAGTCCTGGAACAGAATTTTGCCAGCTGATTGTTCAGAGAGGAGGCAAATAGGTCAACTTAAGAACTCCCCACAGATGGATCAAACCTTGGAAGACCCCCTGATCTAATTTCCCTTTTTGAGGGTCTGTCCTTGTCCTCTTCAGCTCGTCTGCCAAAGAATTTTGTTCCAATGGAAAGTAGGATACCTGCAGATTGAGAAATGTGCTGGACGCTATATCCCAAGCTAACATGGCTTGTTTGCAAACTGGATATGACTCTAGTAATATCTATAACAACTTGAAGAGGTCCGGAGGCCAATAAATTATTATAGAGTGCCTTGATCAGGGCAAATATTTCTTTTATATTTATATGCTAGTGTATGTCTTTGGTGTCCCATACACACCTTGCATTATAATCTCTCCAAAAACTACTCCCCAAACAAAGTTCAAGGTGTCTGTGGTGACAGACTGCTTTGCAGCAGGGAGGGGGAAGGGAACACCTGGGTAAAAGGAAATTTGCTGAATTCCAAGTGATTTATCTTCTGACAAACCCCAGCACTGGGATTTGAAGTCAAAGAATGTTGGTGCTGGGACCAAAGATACTTCAGATACCATTGTACGTTTCTCATATGGAGTTTTGGCAGGATATCATGAGAATCATATATTCCCAGAGACCAAAAATCCTGAGGTATTTCCTCACAGTGACAGAAGACTGAGTGGAAAACCTTAGAAATAGATCTACATATAGATCTGGTTTTGCCTGTGGTAGAAAACCTCTTTGAACTGAGGAGTCTAGATGATACCTCAAGAACACAATCCTGTGCGAAGCAATCAAAAGACTTTTGAATGTTCTCCTGGAATCCCAGCTTGTGAAAGAGATCTCTCACCCGAGTGAGAGATTCCTAACACAATGAAAAAGACTCTGCAAAGAAAAGCAAGTCATATAAATATGGAAAACATGGACACCCTGTAGCCTGCAATCAACTATAACTGGAGTGAGACACTTAGTGAACACCCTTGGTGCGGTGGATAGTCCAAATGGTAAGGCAGATAACTGATAAGGTTCTCTGTTTCTGGATCACATTAACAAATGCCGGAACTCTGGATGAAAAGGGATGAGATGAGCATATTTTAAATTTAGTAACACCTGGAAACTTAAATGAGGAAGAAGAGGTAACGGGTTGTGAAGTCACAACACTGTGATCTTTGGCACTATCATAGACTTAGGAAAAATATCCAAAAATGGTCTCCAAGCATCTTCTTTCTCTGGCACTGAAACACCTTTGATTAAAAACATTTCCCAACCTGGAAAGAAGGAACTAGTTTGATCAATCCCTGGCACATGGTCTTGAAGGACAGGAGGAAATAAAGTCTGGTCTGTTGGAAGAGGAATTACCCCCTGGAAAGGATGGACTTCCTCTCACTGCCATCTGTAACTTTGATGAATGATCTTCAGAACCCATTTGTCCGAAACTGCTGGCAAAGAGAAAAGAGGAGATTCACGCTTTATGTAAAGGAAAAGGGAATGCAGAGGGGAGGGGGCAAGGTACCTTAAATACTTGCTGGAATGTCCTTGTTTTTTTTGGGGGGGGCTGAATTCTTTTTAGACCTCCCTGGCAATCTGACAATTCATTTTGTTGAGACTGTTGATTTTTAATTGGCAAAACTGGAGTAGAAGTTTGAGAATCCTTTGGAAAATATGGAAAAGGATGGCTGAGAAATCTTAAGAGATTCACTGTATCAACATACCTCTTTTATCTCACTTTCTGATAACCTCTGCAGCAGAGGAACTAAATCTCTATCCAAAGGAAAACTTAAATCTTATTTTTCACATCATGTGGGAGGTTCTCAGAATGTAGCTAGGCAAATCTCCTTACAACAGTTGCAGTGGCCATAGCCCTGGAAGACATACTTATCAATTATCTTCCTATCCTTGTCAGAAAGAGTAATATTGGAATTAATAAAATGTTTAGCAGAAGTAGGCTTAACTAGGTTTGGGATGAGTGTATAAAAACTGAAAATTATACATTCCACCTGCCTTTTTAGAGGCGGCTGGCTGGATGTCACGAAGAACACGTGCACATGCACACACACACTCCAAAGCTGAAAGAACCGGGGTAATGGGTGCAGGTTCTGGAAATTCCTTCTCCAACAGTTCATAGTATTTCTGAAGGGCTTAGAAACCTCATTGTTCTCCCACTGAAAAGACTGGCAAACAGTCTCACAAAAAAATAAACCCTGACAGGGGGAATCAGAAACTAAGGTTTCCTCAGAGCCTGAATCACAAATGTGAGGAGAAAACCCTGCATCTCTCTCTTCAACTTCCTGTCCAGAATCAGAACCGGTAATCTGTTCAGGAAAAGAAGTCCGTTTCTTTTACCAAAAAAACACTTTATAAGTAGGATCAAGGATCAACAGCCTGAATTTAAACTATGAACCAGACCAAGCTACTCCTGTCTACGGAAATTTGAGGAGTAGATACCCATTTTCTGTTTGGTTTTGAAATAAAAAATAGGGACCAACAGTGTTATTAATGGCAGCAGCACCTTCCCCTTGGACGTACATAACTTCCGCTCTCAGGACCAACAAGAGTGGCTCTTCCTTGTCCACTGAGGGACCTCAACAGCCGCAGAGGATATGGCTAACATGCAGTTCACAAGGGCTGCAAGTGTACACCAGTGGGATCTGGGATAAAAGACGAGTGGTCTCAGGAATACACTATGGTCATAACGGAGTCACCCACCTGCGGCTGAGGCAAATTCTCAGCCTGCTGTGATAGCACAGGTTGTTTGGATGTTTTTTTTTTTTTTTTTGTGGCTGGAAGAAAGCCCGACTATGGGACCAGTAATTGTTATATGGTCAAGGTGAAAATTGTGCCTCTCTCCAGGGGGAAACAAGTAGCAAAACCCTGTAAAAATGTAAAGTTTATAAAAGTCACATTTTATCACACAAAAAAACACATAAAAACATTTTCAAAGTTGTTTAAAGTAGTTCAAAACTGTGGAGAAGTTGTTTATTTTGATTTTGGGACTGACAGCATATTATAAACTGCCAGGAAAAAAGTCTGCTCCCATTTAAAAGTACAGTTAATTCTCTTAATGGCCCATTATAACACAAACTCATCATGTAAAAATAACTTTCCTAAATAGGAAAGGACAAGAAAACATTTTTTAAATATTGAAGATTTTTTCCACAAAGAGAACTTACCTGCTGAGCAGAGGAACAGCACAAGCCAATCCTCAATCAATGAAAGCCCGCAGAAGAGTGCTCTTCAACAGCAAGAAAGATCTGAAGAGAATGGCATCCAAACCGGTCTTTTTAGTCATATAGCTACAGCTGACTACTTGGTTGTGTGAAAGGTTCCCGGATGCTGGCCAACTGTTAAATTCTTGGCAGGACATAACCCATACAGCTAAGGCTACTGCAGCAGCGATCAGTATGACAAACATTCTGCATCATGTTTATATCAAGGTCAAATGTATACTTTGGTACAAGGCATTACATGACAACATTTTTGAAAACATTAACCTGAAAAAAATGTGCAAATAAACTGAATTTAAGAAACACATTTGAATTTTCAGATTCCCAAGTTTAACAATTATATGAGATACTCATATTTGACAGCAACAGTCTTAACACTACAGAATAAACTTCTTTTGAGACTAAGTTATCAAAACGTTTGCAATATTAGCAAAAACACATCTAAGCAGATGATCCAGTATTTGATCCAAAGGTGAAAGAATCAGTGTTCCTTGGTAGTCTATGGACATTAGCGCTGACTTGCATAAAAACTCAACTTGAGCACTTGAAACAAACACCTATAACTGGTTTGCTGAATAGTTGCAAATCACGGAGTTACTGCTAAGGGGAGTTGAAAATCATCATGCAGTTTTTAACTGAGAATGTCAAAAGTGTTTCACAACATTTGGCTTAATATATCATCTTGTAAATAATTCAGCAGCTAGCCTGAAGAATCCAAATGAAAACTAACATACTGTGTCTTTAGTCAGCTTCAAAGAAACCAGCTTTAATGGATTTCATATAGAGAAAGGAAGGGCATCCAAATAGGGTGGTGCAATGGTGACACATGCATATGCACACACATGCGCACGTGCACGCATGCATGCACCCTCCCCAACACACACGGACACAAAGACGCACAATATCTGATGTGTTGGCAGGCCAAATACCAACATATGGAGGTGCAGCAACACATCAAACAAGTGGCATGCTTAAACTCTCTCTCTGTAAAGATCTAAGCAAATTGCAATGTGGGAGGTAGAGTTCCTGCCCTGTAACACAGGATCTTCAAAAGTGTTAATTGCCCAAGAGTTTAGAACTTGGGTGTCTAAAATAGTACTTTACTTTAGGGCACTTCCGACTACGTAAAGTGAAACAAAACAAGGCCAAAATTACACCTTCACTTTCAATGAAGCTGACATGGTTTTGCCGCAGGAAGGAATGCACACACAAATAATTTTGCGTTTTTTTTTTTTTTTTTTTGCATTTAGGAAATCTCCAAACATTGCCTGTTTTACAATGGTTTATTTTCTACGTATGAAAATAATGCCTGGAATGTTGTACCCATAATAATTAAGGCCTGGAACACCTTATCTCTATCCATCAGGTCAATACCTTCCCCTCCCATCCTAAATAAACAATTCTGAAAGACTTCCCAGACAAAAGTGGGCTCTATTACTGCTCAACACCAGGATAAACTATATCTCTAAATGTGAACAAACACCTATTCAAACCTTACATCTCCTTAGTCTCCCTTCTTCGCTCACTTCGTTAACTTGTATCAATTTCTCTCCCTGGGCTTTCTCTCTAAATATACCATATGCCTGCTTTTCTCTCATTTTGTATTGCAATTCCTATTTGTGTTGTACTAATTTACCTTTACTTTCTCTATAAACTAGCTAAAACTTCTCGAACTATTAAATTACTGTCATATGACTTGTATATATTTTTAATAAGAAGTTATGTACTCACCATAATGTTCCATGTTTGTTGTCCATCTTAACTTCATTTCTTGCTTGTTGGTTTGGAACCGAGAATCGGTTCAAACTTCGCCTTATTCAAAAGCTCAAGAGCTTCCACCGTCTCGTAGCTATACCCTATCCCATGATGCTCGGGGAATATTACCCAGATCTTGTTTGCAGAAAAAAACATAATTATTATCTCTAAACAAGCCATCATATCCAAAAGGACTAAGAAGGGGATTCAGAGACATAATAACCAATTTGCCAGAAAACTGCCCGATCCTACAGGAGCGAAGGAGGGTAGGATGCAAGAATGAAGGTGAGATGGACAACAAACATGGAACATTATGGTGAGTACATAACTTCTTAATGCTGTAATGTCCTATCTCGCCTTCATTCATTGTTGGTTGGGACAGCGTCCCTAGCAGTGGCGGCTGGTGACTTCAAATCACAGGGGGGCTGCAGGAGACGCTGAATGGGCGGGGTCAAAGGGAAGGGGTGTGGTCAACCATAAAGGGGAGGAGCTATGCACAAAACCACAAAAAAACTAACTTTAATTAAATACGCTGCCCTGGGTGGCAAACCATCATTATGAAAGTCCAATCAAGACAAAAATAAGTGTAGAAGAATAAAAATATTTCAATGCATTGGCTGCATGACAGCTTACTTAATATCTAGATGGAAACAAAAGGTTGTGAGGCATGAAAAAATAAATTACTTTTTAAATACATTACTGGAATGCCAGTCAAAATCAAGTATAAGAAAAACCAGAAGCACTCAACTCAAACCACTTCTCCTTGCACTGCAGTTCTAATTATAATATATTCAGCTTTATTAAAGTACCAAGCAACATGCTGAAAGTAGAAATCTATGTGATGCCCCACTTGTAAAAATGTTTCTTATCCAAAAAGACCTGCTGCCTGACAACTTGTTTCATGGGGAAAACATGATAAAAGTAAAAATGAAAAGCAAACAAGAAACAAGCTCAAGATACATTGCTTAAAGGATTACTGTACAGGTTATGGACCACACATGATTGGCATTCTGTTTAGTTTACGGGTAAAGCCTGTAGAGATGACTGGAAGTCTCCAACAAGTGTAATGAGCTTTTTAAAATAATGGAATCCTGTCCTTTAATACCCAAGGCTTATACATTATCTAGTCAAGTATTCTCTGCATGGCAACAACAGAAAGGCTTTCAATGTTGGCAATTCTTTAACAGTATGCTTATTAAAGCTTACTTGCATCTTACGATGTCAGACAAGCTTACCTTATGGTCATTAAAGCATTGCTACTTAAACACAGAGCAACAGGCACTTTGAGTAATAAGCAAAAATCAACAGTACAAAAATATGACAGAAACCAGACCATTCTGCAAAATCAAGGACAGATGAAAAGCCACTGTAGTACTTATGCAGTGTGTCCTCCCCATCCAAGGTAGATACAACTACTCCTTGCCTTGCTTGGACACATCCAGAGTCACTACATGGGGGAGTGGGGTGCAACAAGCATGTCACAATTTGAAATATCTCTGGCTGACTGTGATGGCCCTGACACATTTGTCATACCTCTCAACTTCAAGAGCAAGAAATCTGGACAAAGCCATACACAGAAGTGGGACAAAGGCACAACAATAAGGACAATTTTTAAATATTGCTCTAATAAACTTAGAAAGATAATAGAATAGGTCTTGCATTAGTATGAATTTTCTGAAGGGTATAAAATCTGAAACTCAAATGTCTGTCATTTTCTAACTTCAGTCTTTAGTGATTTGTCACTAATTTGCCAAAAAACACAATTTTATGAAAAATGGACCAAAATGTGATGCAAAAATATAAAATAGACACACAATACAGCTTCTACCTGTCAAAGAAGGGACACTTTAATATTAGTACTGCTACCTTGAGCAGCTGACAAAATAAAAGAATCTACATGCATTTCAAGTAATCTATAACTTTGATTATTACAGTTATTTCTTAATTGTAAACCCTCCATGTTTTCTTCCAAAATTGCTATTTTGCGGAGGGATTATTAGGGGAAGAGCAACATTTTGAGCCAAAAATTGGGGACAGTTGAGAGGTTGGCTATGCCTAATTCTATAAAGCAATTTATTTGCATGTACCTCTCAACCTGTTAATGCAGTAAATCTGAACAAGGCCAAATATATTGGGGGCACATATAAACAGTACTAAAAATTGCTCTTGTATAAATTGAGACAGTTGATAGAACGGCTCTTACTTTAACATGCATTTTTATGAAGGTTATGAAGTCTGAAACTTATTATTTAGTGACTTCTGGCAAATCATTTAGGAATTAAAACTACAAATTTTATGAACAACAAACCAAAAATAAGAAGCAAAATCTATTCATTCTTTGAAAATCTGGACAGTTGGGAGGTATAGTTCAGCTGGGCCTGTCTGAGTTTGCTGCCCTCCCCCCCCCCTGACAAAATAATGGTTGAACTGGAGCCTCTGCAGCCATTCCAATTAACCATTACTTGGCTATTTCACTCCATTTACCATAAACACTAATGTGCATACTGCTTTACTTCAATGATTGGACTTCATTTGAAAGTTTTATTTTGTATTTTACAGCACAAACATTAAGTCATCTGTTAAACAAAGCAATGCAGTCTCACAATGAAAACTTAGCATTAAAACTTCTCTGCCCTTGAAACTCACATTCATTGAAACAGCATTGAAACCCACATTCAAAGAAAATACATTTTGCCAGTGGCAGATAAAGATTAATTTTGGGCTGTTTTGAATCATAGGCCCCGTGCATATGAAACATACATGTGCTCTTTGATACACCTTCCTCATTGTACTAAAATTATATTCCTTGTACAATACAGTACACTTGTTAGAGGGTGTTTTAAATTTGTTTTGAACATTTTTCCAGTAAGCAATGAAACAAAACATATGCACCCATAATGGCAAATCTGCCCAGTTGAGAACATTTATCATAAAAAAGTCTACTCAGACTTCCACAGTCCACCATTATTAGTAAATATACACAATTCTACAGTCCACCATTATTAGTAAACATGCACAATTCCACAGTCCACCATTATTAGTAAATATGCACAATTCTACAGTCCACCATTATCAGTAAATATGCACAATTCTACAGTGCACCTTTATCAGTAAATATGCACAATTCTACAGTCCATATTCAGTGAATTCAGTTCTTGCCATAGCTGTCAACCTTAGCACAAAAACCTTGCCGTAGCCAATAATGGTGGAATACAGTCCCAAAAATAGGGACAAATTTAAAATATTCATCTTATAAACTTAGAAAATTGCTAGAAAAAAAGGTTGTGCTACTATGTATTCTGAAGAACATGAAGTTTGAAATTCAAATGCCGGTCAATTTTACTGCGGACAGAACAAAAACAATTTTCAGCAGAGGCGAGGATTAATACTGCAGACACGTCTTTGTAAAATGGCAGGGCATCAGAGCAAATCCACACAAACACAGAGAGGAGATGCAGACTCCACACAGAAGCCACCCCAAGCAAGAATCAAACCAGAAAACCTATAGCTGTGAGGCAACAATACTACCACTGCGCCATCAAATCTGCAAGGAATTAAACATTCAGAAACCTGAAGTCTGAAATTCAAATGCCTGTCAATTTTACTGCGGACAGAACAAAAACAATTTTCAGCAGAGATGCAGGGATTAATACTGCAGACACGTCTTTGTAAAATGGCAGGGCACCAGAGCAAATCCACACAAATACAGGGAGGAGATGCAGACAGAAGCCACCCCAACCAAGAATCAAACCAGAAAACCTATAGTTGTGAGGTAACAATACTATCACTGCACCATCAATTATACAAGGAATTAAACATTCAGAAACCTGAAGTCTGAAATTCAAATGCCTGTCAATTTTACTGCGGACAGAACAAAACAATTTTCAGCAGAGACGAGGGATTAAAACTGCAGACACATCTTTGTAAAATGGCAGGGCACCAGAGCAAATCCACACAAACACAGGCAGGAGATGCAGACTCCAAACAGAAGCCACCCCAACCAAGAATCAAACCAGAAAACCTATAGCTGTGAGGCAACAATACTACCACTGCACCATCAATTATGCAAGGAATTAAACATTCAGAAACCTGAAGTCTGAAATTCAAATGCCTGTCAATTTTACTGCGGACAGAACAAAACAATTTTCAGCAGAGATGCAGGGATTAAAACTGCAGACACACTTTTTTGTAAATGCACAAATGCCTGTCAATTTTACTGCGGACAGAACAAAACCAATTTTCAGCAGGGATTAAAACTGCAGACACGTCTTTGTAAAATGGCAGGGCACCAGAGCAAATCCACACAAACACATGGAGGAGATGCAGACTCCACACAGAAGCCACCCCAACCAAGAATCAAACCAGAAAACCTATAGCTGTGAGGCAACAATACTACCACTGCACCATCAAATACGCAAGGAATTAAACATTCAGAAACCCTTAAGTCTGAAATTCAAATGCCTGTCAATTTTATTTAACATTTTTAATCAGGACAGTCTGACTTGGAACAAATAAACAATTTTCAGCAGAGGCCCAGGAAGAAATAATGCAGACATGTCTTTGTAACATGGGAGGGCACAAAAGCAAACCCACACAAACACAGGGAGAAGATACAGACCCCACAAAGAAGGAACCCCAGCCAAGAATCAAACCCAAGAACCTGCAGCTGTGAGGCAACAATGCTACTACTACACCATCAAATATCAAGCATTGCAACATTTACAAACCACAGATATTATGAGGAACAGATCAGATCGAATATGAGGTAAAAATCTGAAATTTTTTTACAAATGGTGGTGGGTAGGGAACTCAAGTCTTTAACACCTGCATACAGGGTACAGTGTTCAAGCCTGAGGCATTCCCTACCACACCACCATAAGCACCTGGGGCATTTTCACACACACACACACACACACACACACACACACACACACACACACACACACACACACACACACACACACACACCCACACCAGTAAAGCACAAACTCCAGACAAGCACCATACACAAATAAAAAGCACAAACTCAAGCACCATACACAAATAAAAAGCACAAACTCAAGCACCATACACAAATAAAAAGCACAAACTCAAGCATCATACACAAATAAAAAGCACAAACCCAATAAAAATAAACATTGTAAATTAAAAGGCACCTTACCTGAATGAATAGAGTTAACGTCCGTACATACATCCTTCCCGCGCAATACTGAAGACCCGCGAGATACCAATGCTCCTTCCCGACGCCGACGAGATCCCTAAGGCTCTGTCCCTGCTGCTCCTCTTGCAGTCCGGACGCGTCCCATAATCCTGGCGGGTCTGTGCACTGTAAAAGTGCACAGACGTCTCCTGTGTCCCCTATGGGGCGGCCGGGCCTTGAGCATGCGCATAGACCGATAAGTCGGGACTCGGTCTATGCTTGCTGAAGTCCGCTAATTTTAAAAAATATTTTTCATTTTTTTTTCTTTCTTTTTTTATTTTTGAGGGGGCTGCAGTCCGGCAGCCCTATGCCACGAGCCGCCCCTGGTCCCTAGCACCTTCTTTACTGGGTGGCTCAAGGGAATATGCTCTTCAGAATAGTGGACCCAAAGGAGGCCCTGTTCCTGGAGGCCAAATCGACTTTGTAATGAGTGATATAGTTATGAGACTTGACCCATGTTGCTGCTGCACAAATGGAATCCATAGGTAGCCTAGCCTGGAAGGCAGATGAATTTGAAACAGCTCTTGTGGAATGTCCTTTCACTTTCCCTGGGAGTTCTCTGTTCCGAGATGTGTATGTATAAGTGATACAGACTTGTCAGCCATTTAGAAAGTGTGACCTTAGATATTGGGGACCCTCTCTTTTTGTCTGAAAAAGATACAAATAGATGGTCTGACATTCTGAAAACTTTTGTTCTATGCAGATAGAAAAATAATTGTCTATGCATGTCTAACTGGTGTAGTTTATATTCTGCCTTGCTGCCACAGTTTGAGAAGAAATCAGGTAAGTCAATGGATTAATTTAAATTAGCTTCTGAACACACCTTTGGTAGGAATGATGGGTTGGTGCATAAGGAAACTCTATTTGTGAAAGGTCATGTATGGGGGGGGGTGTATAGACAAAGCTTGAAGTTCAGACACTCATCTCGCAAACATAATGGCAACCAAAAGTGCTGTCTTCCATGACAAAAACTTGATGTCACATAATGATGCAGGTTCAAAGGGAGGTGGAATCAATAGAGATTAAACAAAATTTAGGTCCCATGTTGCTGGGGTTTCTTTCACTGGAGGCCTTAGTAAAAACTTACCCTTTAAGAATGCCTTACAAAGTATGCTGGACATAATTTTTAATGGGGGAAAGAGGAAAAGGGTATGTAATAGCCTCAGGATATCATCATCTGTATCCAATTGTCTTTTGTTCTTTCTAGCCAGGCATGTGGATACAATGACAAGCGACCCCTGACTGCATCCAGAGACGGACAGGCAGGCCTCCTCTCAGGAGCTCTGAAAGTGTTTTCCGAAGAAGGAATCCCTGTCAACCTGGTTCTCCGGACCCCCTCCATCACATGGTCGGAGTCTTCCATTGTTACTTCTCCCTCTGCCCCAGGGGAAGAATCATCACGTGCATCCGGGAAAGCTCTTTGGGAATTATGGAACCACATCCCCCCCTTCTGACCTTTGGGATAAGGTCTAGTAGGGAAGGAGAAATGGACTCCAATGGCAGACAGCATCTTTCCCTCCTGCTCGCACCTGGGTAAGGTCTCTAACGTTGGGCTCAAACAAAGATGAGCCATCAAAAGGAGCGTTAATAAAGGAAGACTTGAAGGGTTCTGCCAAACTGCATAGGTGCATCCAGGAATGTCTCCTTAAGGAAATTCCTATACCGGCTGCCCTACTCCCTCCATCGGCCGTATAGGAAATAAGTCACATGGAAGAGTTTACCACAGAGTTTAAGGTAGAGAGCTGGGAGGAAACTTCATCCAAAACCCCTGCAGCTACAGTACCTTGAAGGGCATCTCTTAGGTTCTTCAGGTGATCCTTTGTAGTCTAGTGAAATGGGTCAGATAGTTCAGCAATCTAAGGGTAAATGCCACTGATGAAAAAATACATTTTCCATATCTGGCCATTGTTCGGGACTCTTTGCTCGGTGGTTGAACAGATGAGGAATTCTCTGACAATTCCTTCTTTGTGGCTGCTGCCACCACCATAGCATCTACTGGGATACCCTTGCTAAGGAACTCCTTTTCTGAAGGCACCGTGATGAATTTATTTGGCCTACTAGGAACAGGTTCCACTGAATCCGGAAAGCCCCATGCCTTTTGACTAACTACATTCATTAACTGGTCGAAAGGCAGAGACACCCAAGAGGTGGAAGGGCGAAACCCAAAAGCCTCCAGGTACACAGACTCGTCCTCAGAAGAGTTGGTGGGCTTCCAGCCACCTCTCTGTTTAAAGATCTCTAGGATGTCCACAAAAGAGACATCCTCAAAGGGTGACCATGGGGACCCTTCTGACTCATCGAGGTCGGTGTCTGAGGTGATGGACTCCTACGGAGAATCTAGGTGCTTCCTCTTGCACAGCCACTTCCGAGGGACCCCCTCATAGGGTACTCTGGAGGGTTTTGGAAGAGATAGTTTCTCCCACTGGGGCATCCTGGGGCTTAGAGTCTCTACGCTTGGGTAGGAGCAATGGGGCGGAGACTGACACTGGCACTTTTACAGTGCCTTTTTTAGGCAAGGTTCAAATGACAAATTCACCACCATAACAGGTACAAGCAAGCAAAATCTGAGGATAATGCTACTCAGTACTAGAAGTCTAAACCTCAAAATGCACTCACTCGAGGCACTCCTTAAATTGGAGAATATCGACATCTGTGCAGTGACAGAGACCCGGTTCAAAGCTCCAGAGAGCATCCCTGCATTACCAGGCTATAATTCACACCTTTCGGCCACCTAACCCAGACCGAAGCACTAAAGGTGGAGGCATGTCCACATTCATTAAGGATATCCACACCTCCAGGCTAGTTGCACAGCATAATGCATCCGAGATTATCCAAGTGCAACTAACTCTGGGCAAGACCGCAATCCAGATTGTAGCTTGCTACAGACCCAGACCCCCCAACATGCCCCAGGATTCCCACTCCTCATTTCTTGATACACTGGAAAATATTAGGGTACAACCCATCACCCTAATAATGGGCGATTTCAACTACCCCACCATTAACTGGGAAAACTACTCATGTACCAACTCTTTTGCTCAAGGTTTTCTGGAATTCATAAATTCCAACGCCTTGGATCAACTTATTCACACCCCCACCAGGGGCAGCAATATTCTAGACCTGGTCATTGCCAACATGAGCGAACAGTGTTCCACACCAGAGGTCAATTTCTCATTGGTCAGATCCAACCACAAGCTAATCACCCTAGACATCCACATCCCACCCCCAACCCCCATTAGGAAACCACTGTAAAAAACTTCTCCAAAGCCAACTTCACACTTCTTAAGACAGAAGTGGCAAACTTCATGACACCCATACAGATGAACAATAGAGGTACGACTGCAGAATCCTACATAAATGCACTTTATAAGCGCCTACACGAGTGCATGGATCATGCTATCCCTAACAGGACCAAGATGCTATCCTCCAAAAACAGGAAGCCAATCTGGTGGTCCTCTGCCATAGACAAACTCTACAACAGAAGAAAGAAACTGTTGCAAAAAAAGAGTAAAATCCCATGACTGGAGGAGCACCCTGGTCAGCCTCAGTAAGAAGCTGAGAGCCCTCATAAAATCCTCCAAAGCTAATTATGAAAACAAAATTGCCACAGACTCTAAAGACAACCACAAAGCATTCTATAGCTATGTCAAGAATCTCAATGGTAACACTCAGATCTGCTCGGAGTTACAGCACAATGGCACTAAATATACAGAACCAACTGATATTGCCAGCATCCTGGCAGATAGGTTCAGTGCTAACTTTACTCCCCTCTCACCCCCCTAGAAGGCCCATCTCTATACCAGAAGAATGCAAAGTTCCTGTAATCACGGCTGCACAGGTAAAAAAAAACACACTCCCCAAAGCCAAGAATACAGCATCCATGGGACCTGTTAATATCCCAGGCTGCGTTCTACATGAACTACAGAACGAACTGGCACCCCACCCAAGTACCATGTTCAATCATGGCCTCTCCTCAGGCTTTGTGTCCACTAACTGGCACACCCCAACGGTTATCCCACTCCACAAAGGGGGAGCCATGACGGACCCTGGGAACTACTGCCCCATTAGCCTGACGAGCCTGGTCTGCAAGGCCATGGAATGTATCATCATGGAACTCATAAACAAAGACATTGGTAATCTCCAAACTCTGGATCCCACCCAGTTCGGGTTTGCAAAAGGCAGATCATGTCTCCTAAACCTGATAGACTTCTTTGAAGTAGTCACCAAAGCCACAAATGAGGGTAAGGTGGTTTACACAGCCTATCTAGATCTCGCCAAGGCTTTCTATACCATCCTCCACTCTGGAATTACAGATAAACTCACTAAACTAGGTATAAATCCCTATGTCACAATATGGGTTGCCAACTGGCTCACGGACAGAACCCACACTGTGAAAGTAGCAGACTCCAAATCTGACTTCAGACCAGTGACAAGTGGAGTACCACAGGGTTCGGTCCTGGGTCCTCTCCTGTTTGGTATCTCTGAGGTATAGGCTAACACAGAAGGTCTTTGGCTAACGAAGTTTGCAGATGACTGCAAACTGGGAGCCATAGTCAAAACTCCTAACGATGTGGACATCCTACAAAAGGGTCTTACTGAGACAGATGCCTGGTGTCAAAGCCATGGCCTGAAGCTCAATGCCAAAAAGTGCATTGTCATCCCCTTTGGAAAAAACTCTGTACCCATGATCTGCCACATAGGTGGTAGTCTACTTAACACCGAAAGTGTGATAAGAGACCTTGGGACACAGGTGGACAGTAGTCTCTCCTTTGATAATCACATCACCACAGTTGTCAGGAAATCCTTCTATGTGGCACACCTCATCACAAAAGGTTTCTCATCCAGAAAAAAAGAGGACATTGTTCCTCTCTACTCATCACTCATTAGACCCATTATAGACCCATTACAGAGTACAACACCCCTTTTGGTATGCACCTCACAAGACATCAACAACAACTGGAGAGGCCACAGAAATACCTCACAAAGAGGATTACTGGCCTCAAACAGATGCCCTACGTAGACCACCTCAAAACATTCCAGCTTTACTCAGTCACATATCACCTACTCAGAGGCGATCTCTGCCTAACATACAAAGCTATGTCAAACCCAGAGCTGTTGGACATGCTCCACTTAAAGAAATCCCAATCACTCCGAGCGACACGCTGTAGGGACCTAAACCTTGTCACCACAATAAACAGAACATGCTGGAGGGATAGATTCCTGTCCCAGAGACTTCCCATACTCTGGAACAGACTATATCAAACAGAGCTCCTCATTAGCACTCTTCAAGAAAAATCTTGATGATTGGATGGGAAATAGGAAATTCACCCTGGGGATCACTTCTGTGGCTCTGCTAGACAGAGGCACAGGAAAATAATTTTCTTGGGTGGCGAAAGCCAAGGTACCTTTTTGGCTAGGCTTACATAGACCCTACGGCCAATAGCTCAGTACCTACCTATGAAGAGTACTTGGACCAGCGAGTGGAGCAGTCTGAGGTGACAGCACTCTCTCCATCAGCTCAAAAGCCCACTCACTCCACTTAGAGGAGAAACCCAGCTCCAAGGAACCAAAAGACCGACCCTGAAGCAGAGTAGTTGGCTCCGAAGCTGATGTAGGAGCTGAGCTCAACCGCACTGAGGCCCCAAGAGGTAGAATCTGGTTGGACAGCTGTTTTATCTGACTCCCCTCACTAGATCCCTGGACCCAATGGGAATATGTTGTCTCCTAAACACCTCAAATTCTGATGGAAACAAGGAAGTCAGAGCAGTTATCAGAACTGAAGATCCTGTAGCAGGTCTCAGTCCCGACAGTTCTGCTGCAATTGGGTCCAAGCGCTCCAGTTCTGAAACTCCCAGATTGGGTCGAAGGAAGAACTGAAGAAGGGGAAGTGCTCATTGCCATATCCAGTTCTCTCTGGGTCGGAGTCGACAAAATTTTAGCTATTGCCGGCGTCCATAAGAGTCTCATCACCACCCGCTCCACATCATCATCTGATAAACTTCTGGAGGATCAGGAGGACAAGGTTGGAGACCTCACTGTCTGCAGAAGTGGAGACCTCAAATTTGGAGATGCCAGCTTCAATACAGGGGACCTGCTCCGAAACTGAAAATCTGTCGGCTCTGAAATCACAATTGCTGCTGAAAAGGGAGATTTTTCTGAACCAAGAGCCCTTGGTTCCGAGGTAGATTCTTTATCCATTTTTGTGGGGGACTCCAAAGATGAAGCCGAAGTCCTTTTCCCTAACTTCACTGATCTAGAAGAAGCGGATTTGTCAGTATATTTAGTGCACTGAGTTCCTTCTAAAGCCTCTCCTCTCACCAGCAGCTTATTTTTATGCTCCATTAAAACTCTGGAGCTAAAGGTGAGACAAAAGGAACAGGACTCTTGTAAACGAAGGGCACCCAAACAGTACACACAACTGGTATGCCCATCTATCAGAGACATCTTCTTACTTCACTTCTCGCATTTCTTGAAACCTGAAGGTTTTAACGTTTTAGGATCCTTTGACAGGTTTTAAATGCACACAACCAACAAACAATACAGAACTGGTAACAGTCTCAACAAGTCTTTTTTTTTTTTTTTTTTTTAAGTAGATTTTCAACCAACTAAGCAAGGGTAAAGAGAAGTTCTATAATTAAAATGAACTACTCCTACTAACAGGAAATAATTAAGAAAACGATAAAGGGGGATGGCCCTCCAAGTTAAACAGGCTGCAGGGAGCCCTCTAACTTAAACAAAAGCTACCCTGCAATAGAGGATTAACCAAGCTCTCTAACTAAAAACAAGCCTGAAAGCCGGGACAGAGAAGGTTCAATAACAACAGGCCTAGAGAAAAAACGACAGCCAACGCAAGAACCACCAAACAGTAGCAAACTAAGCAAACACCACTAAAAAAGTATTTCAAAAGATGAACAACAGTAAATGCGAAGTTTTATCAAAATAGAGCAAAAGGAACATATATATATATACATATATATATATATATATATATATATATATATATATATATATATATATATATATATATATATAAGTTATTGCGACTTAGCCAGAGCCTGCATGGAAATAACCTGATCTTGTTTAGCGGCAAACGAGATCTGGGTAATCTTCCCTGAGCATCATGGGATAGGGTATAGCCACGAGCCAGTGGAAGCTCTCGAGCTTTTGAATAAGGCCGAGTCGAAACCGAGAACCAACCACCAGTGAATGAAGATGAGAAAGGACAACATAACATCCAATGTTTTCATATTATTTCTAATTTGGTATAATTACTTAAACTGTTTTTGCTTTTTGTGTTATTTATAGACAGTAAAATTACTGTTCTTAAAATTTTTTTTAATACTTTAGAGCTTTTCTCTCAGAGTCTCTGCTGAAAATGGGGGTCCTACCCAGATGGACTATCCCAGTAATCAAATGTCAGTAAATAAACCCTGTGCCCCACACTTAGCTTGTTGAATACTGCAGTCTAGCACTTAAGGGGACTTGAAAATGGGGCTGCCATATACAGCTATTAGTCCTGTAAAATTTGAAGTGAAGGAAGCACAGGTTAGCAATCCAAAAGATTTAATTAAATTATAAACCCAGCAAACCAGATGAGACACATGTTAAAAATACTGGATTTGTCTTCACGAGTAACGTAATGTAATGTAAATCACTCAATAAGCAGTATCGGTGTGAGGACACCTTTTATTTTTATTGCTGCGGTTGATGATTTTAGTCTTTAATGACATAAATAGCAAATAGTTACACACACACACTTAAAAAAATACTAGAAATGATGTAACATTAGCTGAGAACTTGAACAGACCACAGTCAGGTAAGTTCCTTATCCGTAATCAAATCGACGTCCAAAGCTATGGCAGGAAAAGCCCTTACAGTCTCCACATTCAGCTACTCTCTTCATATTTTTAACAAGCAATCAGCCAAAAGAAGGGAAAAAGAATAGGAGGACATCTGGAGGGCATTTTGTAGGTAACCTCAATCTTAAATGTATAAGACACTATTAAGTCAATTGAAGCTATGTTAAACCCAGAGCTGTTAGACATGGTACACCTAAAGAAATCCCAATCCCTCCGAGCTACACACTCTAGGGGCCTAAACTTTGTCACCACAATAAACAGGACATTCTGGAGGGATAGATTCCTGTCCCAGACACTTGCCTTACTCTGGAACAAGCTACCCATCTATGTCAAAGTTCCTCATTAGCATTCTTCAAGAAAAATCTTGAGTGGATGGGAAATAGGAAATACACCCTGGAGATCACTTCTGTGGCTTTGTTCAACAGGGGCACAGGAAATTAACTTTCTTGGCTGGCATAAGCCAGGGAACCTTGTTGGCTAGGCTTACTTAGGCCCTTGGACTGATAGCCTAGTACCTACCTATGAACCTATGAAAGCATTTTTATATTATTCTCCAATATAATCATATACATAAACATGCAGTGCATGCAAATGAGCACATAATGACCAGGAAATGAAAAACTCAAGACAAAAGAACAACACAGAATATGAAAATAAAGGAGGAGAACAACATTGTGGAGTGATTGAGAGACATAAACAGCAATACCATACAACCCTGTAGCAGCAGTAGCTCAGTAACATGAATTAAGAAGTTATGTACTCACCATAACGTTCCATCTGATTAGGTATCTTCTTTGTCTGCAACCTTTGGGATACGGATCCGATCTCGGATCCGAGCCGGCAACTTCTACCACAGCACAGATCCGAGCTCCTAGCTCCTCCCTTTACCCATAATCCCCTGCCAACCCTGACTGACCTCAGATCAAGTTTGCCCGATATAACAACTGTTACTGTGCCCCGGAAGGGGCTTATCTAAGACAGATCCTAAACAGAATCATATAGGTCAGGGGGAAGGAGGGGGGGATGGTTACATACTCACCATTTGATCACTATTGCAGTTGACTTAGCTATGAGTAGACAACCACAACTTATAATTACTGGGAGAAGGAAAGATGCAACTGAAGAATGGTTCTAGCAAAACTTGGTCTACATCTGGAAAAGAAAATCTAGTTTGCAGTGCTTTGTAAAAGTATGTGCAGAACAACAAGATTCTGTTTCTGGAATACTTCTAAAATCCAACCCTTTTCCAAAAGACGCCTTGACCCTGCCTAGGATTGACTTGTTTTGGTGGATACAACAAAAAGACATAGCATTTGACAATCATTTGGAGATAGTCTACTTTGACACAGGCTGCCCTTTTTTTCTTACCATCATAAGAAATTAACAACTGAGGGAATGGGATTAGCAGCAGCAATTTGTTAAGAAGATTTTTAAACAGTAATTATAGCACAGTCTGCTCTAGGATTAAAAAATACTTATGACTATGACACATGCATAACCTATCAGACTTCCTAAATGCAGAAGGCTAACTGTCGAGCAAGTTACAAGCAGTGAGAAAAACATTCTCTAAAGCAAGCAAAACAGCAGAAACAGCTGCAAACGTCACCACGTCTAACTGTAACAATTTAATACATTTTTGTGGTATAAGAATTTAATTCTGCTCCCACTAAAACACCTCTTTCACCTCAGATAAAATTTCAGAAAAGGATAACTCTTCCTGAGATACATCTGAAGCCATACTTTCCTCAGAATCACAGTGCTCAGACTGAGAAGAAATTCCCAAGATACACCCCTACCCCATAATGCTTGCTCTTTTAACTGAAAGTCCGTGTAAGAAGGAGAGGGAGCTCTTTTTTCCTTTTCTTGCCAGAAGAAACAGAAGGCAAGGAAAAAAAAAAAGAAATGCTAATCATTTATCACATTCACAGTAAATATTCCCTGTGCATACAAACAGTAGCAGGGGACTGAAGATTTCCTCATGTTCACCTTTCCTGGGAGTCTACTGGCTCACTTCAGGCAAACTAGACCCAGATGCCGATTCCCTACCTCAGCTAAGTAAAGAACTTAGACCTGCTCCTTCCCCTAATACCAACAAATGCCTCTCTCCCTTGCCCACCAAGGGCATCAATACTGCTCCAGAGGACATGGCTATCCCCCAAACCATTGATGGCTGCATGTGATACACCAAGAGACTGGGGGGAAAAAAGATGAGTGGTCTCAGGAACAAGGTGGTCACAGCACAGTCATCCACCAGCAGCCAAGGAAAAACAGGAGCCATCCTGATATCCAAAGACTCCTTGACATCATTCTTCTTTTGGACAGAGGAAGGTAAAACTGTGGAGACCAGAGGTTGCTTCATTGGCAAGCCAAGAGAGAGATATCAAAAGCAGTTAGAGGAGCTTGGACATGTCATAAAGGACAAAGTAGAAAAATTGTTCTGAGGTAGTAAACCACTGTCAGTCCCTCCACAAGCATAGCATCCTGCTTCAAAAACAGAAACACTCAAGTTCTGACTAAAAGAAGAGTCAAAAATTAAACTTCCACATAAAAAATTCACAAAAGCATTTACATCTCAACCCCCTTAGAAATGAAATGACACTGCCCACAACATTAAGTTTCCTAGCTAAACACAATAAATTGATCAGAAAAATACAGGTTTTCCTCAGAAAACTATATTAAGTGGACGGTTTTCCTCAACAAGGGACTCGTGTCCAGCTCTGAAGAACAGCTAGACAACTGACAGTTATAAGGAGCCTACTGAAGAAGCGCTCTTCGTTGGCAAAAAAAGGCCCCAAAACTTTTTGTGCTTCAACTGTCCTTTTATGGAGTTCTAGTCGAACTCTTGACAACATGGAAGACACCATTTAGCTTTGGTCCTCAGAGATAGGATCCATATAACTTAGGATACTGTGATAGTGAGCTATGTACTGAACAAACAATGTTCCTGTAAATTTAACCTTCTCGGCACTAGTAAAGATGAAATTTGTAAGGATGGCGATGGCTGTGGAGCTCCTGTATTTGCAGAGGATAAGACCTGGTTCCCCCCTGTTTGTTGATGTACCAGACAACTGACATGTTGTCCGTTTGTAACGCAATTGTCCCAATCGGAAGAAGGCCGTGAAGTGCCTGCAACGTCAAAAGCACCACCCTCATCTCTAGGATATATGCAAGGAGGTCTCTATGTCGTTCCACGTGCCTTGGACCGTTCTGCCTGAATAGTGCCCCCCCCACCCCAGGCGAGAGGCGTCCGTGGTTACTGTGGCGACGGGAGGAGGATCCGTATCCCAAAGGTTGCTGACAAATGAAGTGCCTACTTCAGATTAGTAGCTTCTACTGAAGTCAGTAGTGCAATACCATGTATTGAGGCTGGTACAGGTAGTGACCATCATATCCACCCCTGACAGAGCACATAAATGTTTGCTTCAGAGATGACAGAGATACATTATAAACCTAGTTAAACTGCTATGTCTGTGATGGGTATGCATGTATGTCCACTCCTATGGAAACAAAAAGAAAGGACCAACACCATGTAGTCATTCAGAGAGACTGCAAGCTTTCCAGTGGTCCTAGGTGCCACAGATTGCACTCGTGGTGATATTAAAAAAAAAAAAACACCTGGTCCCATGAGACAGAAACATAAATTGGAAGGCCTATCAGTCCATGTCCAGTCTGGTGATATGTAATGTTTAAGGGAACTTCCTGTAGAGTCAACCTGGTTTGTGTGTGCATACACAGAGAAAAATGGCCAAACATACGTGCAGCATGCATACTGGGAGTATGCCACATACCATGTTTTATCTTGCAGGTAGCAAACAATGCCAGATACCCTTGATCCAAGGATGACATCAATTTGAAACCCACAGACTATGGCAAAAACATCATACAAAATGAACTATATTCAAAAGAATATTGTGGAAAGAGTTTTGGACTACTGAAAGACATTCTGCACTTCAGACACCTCTGGTGGTGCACTATAACATAGTCTGAGGATATGCAGCAAAATATCTGTAAAGCTATAGAACATGGTCCTGTGAAAAAAGGAGGAGAAAGCTAACACCATAACAGGAGAGTCTATAATGGACACAGCAGCAGTAGCAGGGTAGGGAGTGTTAGATATTATGAATATAAGGCTGAAATTAATTTTGTTGTAAATATGCTGAAAGATAAAGCATTGAATAAAAAGTTTGCTTGAATATATGTATAGAGTTTAGCAATGAAAAATGTGCATTCATACTGTATGTATAACGGACAGACTTCTCTTCACAGCATCAGAAAAGCCTAACAAAGCAATATTGGACATGATTTTCTCATGTTTGCAGAACAAATATCTAAACTCAGCAATACGTGATGTTTTTTCAATAGGAACAGCTTGTACAGATGTTTCCTTTCAGATTTCTGTTAATGGCATCCTCGCATCAGCCAAAGTGCTTACAAGTAAATCACAAAAGGACAATAGAAAAGTCTAAAAACAGACATTATGTGACTTCCCACAGAAGGCCAAAAAAACATACCAAGAGGAAATAACCATCTATGTGCATGACTATCACTCTATATAACAACTGTAGTAATTCAGTTATGTGAGAAAGGGACAGAGGGAGGTATTTTGTAGAAGTCATCATTTATAAATTTAATGAAGGAAAACATTATAAATATATGCTACAATGTGACAGAAATAGTACGTGTCGTTTGTTATAAAATAAGTCATCTGTAACTTTGCTTATAGCTGCAAAATATATTTCTTTATCAGTGTGCAATTTGAAAGGCTTGGTGCTTTAAACAGACTACAGATGGAGTCATGCAAAGCTCTGTGTCTCTGATTCAGCAGTAAACTGACTGTGTGTCTTAAGACTTTGGATCCAGCACAGCATAGGAGCAGAGAACGCAAATTAAAATACATTTTTCAATGGTGACCCCTAACGAACGTTCCTAGCCTGTATTCAAAAACAGGGGGAGTGAGTGGGTAATGCCTTGTATAAGGTCACTCCTGTAAAAGCACAGTAACGTTTATGTGAAGTACTTCAGATTTCTGCAGTTTTCTACAGTATTCTACAGTTTGCAGCAATAATACAGTTTAAGAGACATCTAAATCCGGAGATACTGCATTGCAGGAAGGTGTGCAGTTCCATAAACTCTCCAGAAAAGGTACAATACCAGTTTTGCTGTACCAACTTCACAAGTGACTACAGAGACTTTTCAACCATCTACAGTAAAGCAGCTTGGCCATCTGCCTCTCTGTTGACTGGTAAGAAAATTGTTCTGGGTTACATACAGTATGAATGCCATAGAGGTAATAATAACAATAACAGAATGAAATGTATATACTGCATATTAGCAAATGTAAAACCTTATAAAGGCAAGTTAATAGTAAGGCATTATACAAATGGACTGCAACTTAATAGTAAGGCATTATGCAAATGGATTACAATATTTGACTGGTATCTGAAACAAAATCATGTGTGGTATAAAAAATGTTTATTGTGTGAACAATGTCATAAAAATACAGTACATGCCACTATTCAAAGGTTAGAGTGTACAGACAAAAAATTTAATGGTAAAGAACCGAGAAAAGTCAATACGCTGACATTATATTCAAATGTCAGACAGTTCTGTTCTGTCATCAAATGTAAAAAGTTTATTTCAAAATTGCAACAACAGTCACATCAGTTAATGATAGAACCTCTAGTATATTCTGTTACAAAAGAATGTAATAAACTTCTAAAAGACAGACACAATGAATTCAGGAAGCTTAGACAAGTTATGCATACATCTTTTCAAAAGTGCTTAGGAGTTTCAGATTCAACAGACCAGGCTCCTGAGACATATCAGGCAGACTATGAGGAAACTCTTGAACAGAAGTTGCAGGATAAAGGAAATAAATTAGCTGAACTGACAGAGACTGGAGACTTCCTGCATACACAGCTAATCTGTGCAAAAGAAATATATTTTATAATATGCTTGTGTTTTGAAAATGGTTAAGCATACATGGTAGGATGATAGGGATAAATCATTCTTAAATGTTTTACTTTCATTCAGTTAAAGCAAGACATGTATCAGTAGTACAGTAAAGTAGACCATATAACTGCTATTCTAATAGCATAGTTGAAAGGTACGCAACAGTTTTAGTGTATAAAAATTAAATAAAAATAGTTACACTTAACAGTTCTAGTGCATAAAATTAATTAAAATAAGAGTAAAGATTTAAAGTCACAAGACTGACATGCTTGCATAAAGATACAAGACAGACATGCATGTATTTTCTTTTCATCTAAAATACATCTGTTACAATAAACAAGAATAACAGGCAGACAACAGCAAATATAAATAATGTAAATATAAACATACATGTGTTAGTTAAGCTAATATCTATTTGTTTTTTACAATTTTATATAATTGTATAGCAACACCACCCCAAACAGTTAAAATAAAATAAAATAAAATCACAGATAGTATTAGTCAAACAGTTTTTGTAAAATTAATGGCAGGGCAGTTAAATAAAAAAATACTGAAATCCATGTAAGCCAATTATAAAATATATTTATGTAGTATAAATGCATAGTTATGCAAATCACAATCAAATTAAAGGAACATGCCAAAATAATTAACTATAGTTTATAAAGTATAAAATGTGAGCTCAGACCTTCCTAGACTAGATGAATAGTTACAGGAAATGTTGGAAAGAGAAGATAAACAAGACTAATTCCAGACAAGTAACTTGAGTTTTTCTAAAGCATCATTGTTATTAAAACATAATTGTTAAAATGTTTACATGCAACACTATTTGGTAATTGTAATAAAATGTCACAATTGTGTATAGATGTCATTGATAATCTGTTTGCAAGTAAATGTTTAAAGAAAAAAGAAAAAAAACTCAGTTGCATCAAGTACAGCCAACAAATGGGCTATAGTATACATACAGTTCAAATCAATTGTGCAGGAGGGTAAATACCTACTAGTGATAATAAACAGCAAAAGCTTTATAAAAAATTATCAAATCAGACAGGGGTCTATAGTTTGATAGCCTAGTGGAGCACATGTGTGGCCAAAGTATTGGGCTGGTGTACATTCTAAAGCGAATAAACAATGCTGCTGACTGCATAAGCAGTACTGCACAAGGGTCTGAAATAGAGCTACAGGAAAAAAATAATATTTAATTCCTTCGTGACAATACTCTTTTAGGGGGGAAGGAAAAAAACGGCATTAGTGCATAAGAAACACTGGTAAACAGATTAAATCTGAAAGTCCAAGATATTTTATGCTAGTTATTATTGTATTGTTTAGTATTAAATCGTATTTGCAACATGTTAAACTGCAAAGCTATACACAAGATGATTTAAAATTGCTTTATTACAGCTATACAAGAGAAAGTAAAGATATGTAAAAAGAATGCACAAGAATGGTCACTATTTTTAATATGCTTTGGCAAAACAATGTTGATATAAAAAAGCATGAATATTTTTAATTGCTGAGTATGTAGTTTAAAATAACAGGATGTATGCCTTTGGTGCCAATTCCACTAGATATCTCTAAAGAGACATAAACATTTTCGAAGATTTTGCTTAATATTAATGTTATTAAATGTGTAAGATTAGACTAAATGTACTTTACAGTTTTTGTATGCACAAATGTAGAATTCAGTACAAATGATAGTCTTTGTATGTACAAATACAAAAGAATTCAGTACAAATGAAATTAATGTCTAGAAATGAATATGTAAAGAAAAAAATGGGTTCAGGGTATCTACTAGATTGAAATGTATGAATAGCAAACAGTTTGTATAAATACATACTATACAAAATACATTGTAATAAGTTCAAAAGTAATATTATCACTGGTTTTAAGTTGGAGTCTCATTACTGGTTTTTGGACCACCATTTTATTTGTATCAGTACTGGTTACCCCAGATAAAAAAATATATTAAAATATCATTACAGCTAATGGACTAATATGTAAACAGCATTCTTCAAAGTACACTTCACTGTCAACTAAAGTGTACGGACAGTTCAGAGACATGACCACAATGTTATGGTTACAATGACATTAAAACTGTACATTTTCAGTAGTGTATAAATGCTTGCAGTAGCACATGGTTCTTGTCTTTTATAGTTAATTCAACAGTTGCAAAGAGTTAATGGAACAGTTCTAAGTCATAAATTAAATTCTATAATTGCAAAAGAATAAATTAATCAAGTTAAATTAAAGCAGACAGCTCATTATTGATGAAATATTTTCACAAAATGGTCTGCAAAAGAAAAAGTTGTTAAATACATTCAGTTTTGTTAGTAATAATATCATTGTATTAACTATGTTAAAATTGCATTTTGACTTGCATCAAAAAAAGACTAAAAGTTTTGTTTCTTAATGTGTTTTCTATATAATGTGATCAAAAATACATATCAGTATAAAGTGTTTTGAGTATGTTTAAAAAAAGAGGGAATTGTTACATATTGTGAATATAAGGCTGAAATTAATTCTGTTACAAATATGCTGAAAGATAAAGCATAGAATAAAAAGTTTGCTTGAATATATGTATAGAGTTTAGCAATGTAAAATGTGCATTCATACTGTATGTATAACAGACTGGCTTCTCTTCACAGCATCAGAAAAGCCTAACAAAGCAATATTGGACAGGATTTTCTCATGTTTGCAGAACAAATATCTAAACTCAGCAATACGTGATGTTTTTTCAATAGGAACAGCTTGTACAGATGTTTCCTTTCAGATTTCTATTAATGGCATCCTCACATCAGCAAAAGTGCTTACAAGTAAATCACAAAAGGACAATAGAAAAGTCTAAAAACAGACATTATGTGACTTCCCACAGAAGGCCAAAAAACATACCAAGACGAAATAACATCTATGTGCGTGACTAGCACTCTATATAACAATTGTAGTAATTCAGTTATGTGAGAAAGGGACAGAGAGAGGTATTTTGTAGAAATCATTCATATCTGTAATGAAGGAAAACTTTTTAAATATATGCTACAATCTGACAAAAATAGTATGTGTCATTTGTTATAAAATAAGTCATCTGTAACTGTGCTTATAGCTGCAAAATAAATTTCTTTATCAGTGTGCAATTTGAAAGGCTTCGTGCTTTAAACAGACTACAGGCGAAGTCATGCAAAGCTCTGTGTCTCTGATTCAGCAGTAAACTGTGTGTCTTAAGACTTTGGATCCAGCACAGCATAGGAGCAGAGCACGCAAATTAAAATTAATTTTTCAGGGAAGAGATTCAGTAGAAGACAATGGAAGAGTGGAGACACAGCTGAGGTGGCAACAGATAACACTGCAGTGCAGCACTGGCAAAGTGGCAGAGTTTGACCAGCAGCTACTGGCCAAGACACAGACTACATGATGCATGTTGTAACATTTAGGGTATGCAGAGCAGTACCTGGTTTGACCAGAATGTGCAGACAATCAACAAATGGAGAACAAGATGTGGGGAGGGCACAGCGATCATCGCTTGCAAAGGTGGTGGGGACACAGTGACAGCTGACTGCAACATTACAATGTGGGGTTGTATCACAGGATGTAAATATGATAGCTGTGAACTTTGGGAGAATGCTCTGTGTCAGGGCCACATCCTCCAGTGGCACAGTTGGGGTGTCACTACATCAACACTGGTGGCATACACTGCACTAGGTAGCTGTATCAGGGTTGGATCCATTTCATGGTAGGTATGGGGAAGAATTACTAGATTTTGCTGGGCCAACTGATGTACTTAAGAGGACTATGGGTAGGGAACAAGGAAGATCCCTGACTGGCATGAGTGACAGGCCATTTGCCACCATGTGATACTGATGGTACATCTGCAACTCTCTGTTGCATTTGATGTGGGACAACCTATGCAAGACCACCACATATCCTAATCTTCCCAAGGCCACAGAAACCATAGCCAAAAAAAGACAGATGGAGAGCAGTTGTAATACCTCACATGGATGCACCTATGTAGGCAACATTCCCCACAATTACCTCAGTAGCTATATTGTCTCATTGTGACAAAACTTTAGGTCTCTGGGCAGTTGGCAAATGTCCTCCTGCATGCCAAGGAGCTCACTTAACTCTACCATGCTGTGCAGAACAGCTGTTTGCATCCAGATCACAACACCACACATCTGCTGATGATTTCAAGTGTCCTATTTCTCATTTATTGTAGGTATGCCATATCAAAGTAGTGAACATCTCAGAGACCTAATCTGGTTGGGACATAGGAGGAGCTCATGTGGAACTCTCACCTACAAGTAAGCGGTCAAGCTACAATATTCATAAGTGTGGGTGTTCATACTTCCCCAGTGCCACTGTGTCATCAGTTTGTGTCAACTGCATGACTTCTTTGTCAAGCACAGCAGCCCTCCTGATATGAACACTGTACTGGACTAGCCACCAATGGAATCTGTGAAAACATTAAACATACAACGCCAGGGTAAGCCCACAGACCTATGGCTGTAACATCCGCTTGTTGCAAGTTTACTGGGACACATGGTATACATTGCTATATGAAACTCTGAAACACATACGCTTTAGGGCAGAATGTTGGCCTTGCAGACTGGAAATCCCTACTGGATAGAGGTGGTAATCACCAACGGTCACATCAACTTCACTTAATGCATACATTACAAATCATACTTCTTTCTAAACTTGAGTCCACTTACAATAAGGTGGCCAAGTTTGCTGCTGAACTCCCTTACCATTCCAATCACTGCTTAGTACTCAGGAAACTAAACTGGTTAGAGTTTCCCCATAACCTTCTCCTCCCTCAGCTTCAGATAATTCATTCCATACTGTACCAGCCCTCTTTCTGTCCTAGTATTCCCCCCTACTCTCCACTTAGAACACTTTGGAGCTCAGAACAACATCTTCTCACTATATACAAGCCAAAAATTAAAATCGCCAAGAACCTTTTCAGCTATTCCCCAGCTAAGAGTTGGAATAAACTTCCTTTGGAAACTTGAACTACTAAGCTTAAACACCAGTTCAGAAATGCTGTAAAAAAGCATTTAAGCAATATATGGCTATGTCAGTGCAATCACCCCCTACTGACCTTACTCCTCTCTGCCTCCTTTCCTCTCACTCTTCTTCTATACACATACCTCTTCTTTCCCCTTCTCCACCAGTGTTTTACTATATTACCCGTACTAGCTCTAGCCTCTGCAGATTTTTAGCCGATTCTGATGATGAATGTAATTTCTGCTGATGTATGTACATTTTTGACTATGTATTCCACTTTGATGTACTTATTATTCATTTGTATTCACATGTCTTGTAAACTCTTGTTTTTACCCTTAGTAACTACTGTTAATGTAACTATATATTGCGTATATGTACTTCATTAGTCATGTAGATATGTATGTGGAGCTTTTCTCCTCGAGTCTCCACTGAAAAAGGGCTCTGGCCTAGTTGGACTAACCCGGTCAACAAATGTCAAATAAATAAATAAATACATATATCTCACACCACAGAAGTATGGGCAACACAAAACTGGTACATTGCTTAAAGACATACAGGGAGTAGGTGCTAAATCTGCACCCACACTCATGCCACTAACTGGTATGAGGGTCTGGTCTTTCTGCCTGGAAAGCAATGCCAAAATTCCTCATCTCCTCAACCACTTCAGCTTTGGTGGTCCACTCCGTGTGATGGTCTTGATCATCAATATCACATACCTTCAGCAGGGACAGCATATCTTTAACTCTTCTTTGTACCTGTTGTAATGACACATTATGGACTACCAGAGCACTCACATATCATGCTATGCAGTGGCAGGTCTGATCACTGTATGTGTTTGGCTACACCATGTGTTACTGTCCATGGCCTCCCACACAGTTTCCAACTGGTTACAGTCTACAGTTATCAGTTTTGTCCATTATACATGCTACTGTACCCTGCAGGTATGTAGGGCCATGACAATCCCTTACCCTATATACATATGTCATAATATCCCATTCAATATTCCATAATCACTGCATTCCTCACAGACATACACAAATGCCATGCAACAGAGTGGTGGTCCTGCATGCCACATGTATGGGTGCTTGGCTACCTCTGTGCCTACATGGTTTCACATGACTGCGTGTTGTGCAACCACCACTGTGTGTAGCACATTTGAGGTAGAATACCCATATATGGCACACCCTTGCAAATGTTTCACTTACACAAACATCATACTGACACGTTCTCCCCTTGAGAGCCACCATGGGCATTACAGGGGTACAACAGCTACATTACCAGTTGGTGTTCCTTTATGCTTTCTGTACTGTTTCTTGTCGATAGTAGTTTCACAGTTAATCCAATAACTTCTGTTAATATGTTTAAGAGTGGTGGTCTTGTGCAAGACTGCAGTGGCACTTTATATCATGCTAACAGGTGACACTTAAGTTGCAATAATGCTACTAAGACCAGGCAGTCCCAATGTGTGTGAATTGCTAAGTCTGCTCACTGTGCTTTCCATAGTTAGAGGCATAAGCCATGCATATACTGTCTAGCATGAGGAATACAATTAATATATGAATCCATCAAGCCAGAAAGTGTGCACAGTGCCATGCCACTGTGCAGGACTATGTTTCACAGCATGTGATACAGTGACATGCATCTATGCCCACAGGTCTATCATACTGAGTGGCCTTGGTTGTTTCTACCAGTAACAATTGCAGAGCTCATGCATGATGTGCTAGAGAGAGTGAACCTTTACAATTCTTCCTGTACGGGAACTTTAAGGAGCAACTGATAGGGTGGTATGATGGCCCTTATAAAAAGGCTGATGCCTGGTTTGACCAAGCACTGGTGTTGCCCGATGCCTTGGGTATCACCTATAGCAAAAATGCAGGTATTCAGCAACCTAATTAGATTTAGCAGTGTGGAAACAGAAGTTCAGGAAATGTAGCCAGAGACGTATTTTAAGTATTTTTTTGGCCCTTAACACTGTTACAAGTTGTCCACCTATGATAAACACCACTTCCTCTGTTACAGAGCATCATTTAAATATGGTTTGGCTACCAATGAAGGCAGGTGCGCATCTCCAGACAACAGGGTGTATATGTAGTATAGCTTTACAGTGTACATTTACAATGCTATTCATGTTGTATGTGTGTGTCTCATCTTCTTCCCACTGTGACTCATATATGCAGGTCTATTTGAGGCAGAGAATGTGGTATGGCCATATACCCCTCCATCTCCATCAGTATCAATGGCTGCTGTTGGGTCACCATGGCTCACTGCGTCTGCCTCTCAGGAGGGAGAATGAAGGTTCTTCTACTGCGGACAACATGAGGAAAATCGATGGAGCTTGTTAATTGGGCCTCTCAGGAAGAAGGGAATAAAGGCTCCTCTTATGAGGACAAGCCAGAGATGTTACCTGTGTTGACCCACTAGCAGACAAAGCCAAGGTACACTGTCAGCTTAACACCCAAATCAGCAACACTGAGCTCATTCTACACTGGCTTGGTGAGTCACTTGACTGGTGAGCCTCAGCTACAAGACCACTAGAAGAGCAACTGGTCCAAAACATTAGCAACCCAAGTGTGTGTGATGTCATCAGATGTTGCTCTCTGGGACAGTCTGGCAACCAACCATGCCAAAAAGCTACCCTATCTCTGTCATGGTGTTACCTCTTGTTTGTTTTTGCCCACACTTTTTTCATTGCCCAGTTCTCCCAATCAGTACTTATCTAACCACTGTCCGATTCTGTATTTCAACGTTCCACACCACCTTTTCACGTACACTGCCCCATCTGTGTTTTGTCTGTCCACACCTATGTCCTTCTTCCTCTGTCCAATTCAAAACCAACTTCATTATATTTTTCCTTTCTACCCTTCACTTTTAATAACAAAAATGTGATATATTCCACAGAAAATATACACTCCCTTCTTCCCCAGAAACTGTCTTTATTGCTCACTTTTGTGTTTTCCCATCTATTTGCCATACCCTTCCAGTCCTTACTTTCCCATGAGATAGAGAGGTTAGGAACAGTGGTATATACCCACATGGCTGTTCCTGTTGCCTGCTATTCTAGGCTATATTGCCCCACTTGCAGCAGTATACCACGGTTTGGAGCTGACAGCAACAATATGCAGAGCTGTGGATACTGCTCTAGGTACAGAGGGGTGGCTTTTTCTATGACGTGAAACACATCACACCTGTGAGCTATGCTAGCACTGCTCCTTCAATATCCTGCTACAGCATTGCACTACCTGTTAACACTGCCATCTGCTTTATTGTGTGGGTTTTCATTTGACATGCCAGTGATGGTCCTTGCCTAATCCATCCATAATTAGCTTTTGGAAACTTTGTATACAACAGCCCCCCTCAGCTTTAAGCTCTCTGCCAACTCACTGTGCACCTCTATGATGAATATAAGCCTATTTGTGATACTCTGAACAGAGTGTAGTAATATTTCAGAAGGGGATCTCAACAGTGTGTATTGGGAAAGGTGTCAGGAAAAATGAACCCAGAAATTTTGCAGGAAATCGTGGAAAAAATGAGTTTACTAGCTTGCTAACAAAATTCAACCCACTAACAAAACCGACAAATAAGACAAGTAAAATTGTCCACCAATGCCAGTAAATTCTGAACTACCAAACAAAATCAAGATCTTGTCACCCATACAAACTGCAGTCCAATTATGAACAATCAAATAGAAGCAAGACATTGCACCCAAACAAATTTCAGTACTACTCTAATTAAAACGCCTCGTAGTTCAAAAACACAGTAAAACATTAATCACTTCAAAATGAAAGAAAACACAAAATAAAATATAAATCACTTCAAAATTAAAGAAAAAACAAGCAGTAGCAAAGTAAATTAAAAATTAAAGAGAAAAGAATAAAAATAAATGCTGCCCAAGGATTGTGTTCATCATAGCTAGAATTACTTGCATAAACTGCATTTTCTAGTACAGATTACAATTTACCAGATCCATTAAGAAAACAGTAATGAAAATATCCCTTAAACTGAAACCAAAACTAGCCAGAAGAATGGCAACTCCCAGAATACAATGCAATTTTTTACATTACGAGTTGTACCCATGGATTCAGAGACATTATTGCCACCAGCATGTGGGTTGGCCAATTAGCGGAGCGGTGAGAATCTCTGATTTAATGACAAGGTAAAAGCTTCAACAAAGAACACTTCATTGGCAAATCAGCATGTCTGTAAACTGGAGATTGTGCTATCAGACCTGACCCCATTAGTGTTCCCCTGCCATCAGATAAATCCCTACTGAACTGGCACCTCCCAACACACACACACACACACACACACACACACACACACACACACACACACACACACACACACACACACACAAAAAAAACACTACAGCTACATGCATGTATGCTCTTACTGACAAATTAACATTCATAGAACCCCCCCCCCCACACACACACACACACACAAATATAGAAGGCTTCTCTTGATGCACCTCTTGCAGGATGCTTGCAGGATGACTACATACATGTAGTACAGGCAGCTGCATCCATGCACCCTACCAGGCCTCCCAACCGTCCTGAATTACTCGTTTTTTACTGAGTTTTGGGGTCCCAATAATGGGGTGCCCCGATTCCCGAGTGGCACCCCTTCATTTGGATTTTTTCAATCAATTTGTTTAGATTTCGTGCTTTCGGAGCTGACATCATCACGTGTACGATGACGTCAGCTTAGTCAGCCTGCCAGAATTAAGCTCGCGTGTCTGTTTGAATGAGAGGACCGCCAGAATTAAGCACGTCTGTTTGAATGGGAGAACTGCCGTTTCATGGATGTAAGTCCAGGATTCAGTCAGCAGAATGAACTACTGCAGAGAACGACGATAGGCATTTGGGTTTAAGCAGATGAACGAACGTGGATTTAAGTCAGCAGAATGAATGAATGCCATGGGATTTTCAGTATGGGCAGACAGATGGATTCTAAGGTACCTGTGTGTGTGTCTGTGTGTCTGTGTGTGTGTGTGTGTGTGTGTGTGTGTGTGTGTGTGTGTGTGTGTGTGTGTGTGTGTGTGTGTGTGTGTGAGTGAGAGAGAGACAGAGAGAGAGAGAGAGAGAGAGGTACTCACGGCTCTGCATTTTAGGTGTGTTTGTTTTTAGGCTTATTTGTAGTACAGATCTGCATTTGGCTTATTTGTATCAGTGTGAGCTCTAACGGCAGCCTCATTTGTACTTTGCTTATTTGTAGTACGATATGCATTTCACATTTTCGCTTATTTGTAGTATGATCTTCATTTTGCTTATTTGTAGTATAGTGTGTGTGTGTTTAAATGTTGTGTCTGCGAATGTGCTGTATGTGAATGCGAACAAGCGCAAAATAAAATACTTGTGCATGTGTGTGTTTCCAGCACTTGTGCATCATGTAATTTCACCTATTTAGACATAATTTAATTCATTTTAAGAAGCAGAAATTGTATATTTACTACAAAACAGCATTTTAAGTTTCAAATTATTTCAGCACTGAAACTGAATTATGAATACACAGTATGGGGATTGTGTGCAGATCACACATAAAGTCCAGGATTTTTTAAAGCAGATGTTTGTGTTTTATAATTAATAGTAGAATAGCTTATGGGCCCCATTAAAATCTCATTCTGTTGCTGCACACTACTAAAGGATTGCCTGGCCAATGACCAAATACAGTAATAACAGCAGAGACTGAATCTGTCTCACTTATGTTATGGCTGCAATGTAGCAAAAATTGTAAAAGAACAGAAATACACTACGCGCACACTGAGGAATGTAGCATGTTAAAATTATTCATACAGCCCATGTGTAAACACGAGTCAAACAGAAGATATAACTTTTACATTGCTCTTTATGAGAAACTTTTAAGTTATCCATTAAATACAACTTTCTAGTTGGCTAATTGCAATAGCTAGCTGACAATACAGTGAGTAATATTTGAAGCAAAGTCCTTATACATATTCTCGTCAGCTGTTACTTGTTAAAACATTGTTAAAGAATATTTTGAATTAATACCTATTAAAAGACAGTGTCAACCTTTTTTGCCTCATATTTTTAGACTGCTCCTCATAAAATTTTGGATTTCTGACAAATTATTGAAAAATCATTGAGGACTGAAGTCAAGAAATAATGACAGACATTTGAATTGTGGACTTCATACCTTTCAAAATATTCAAGCTAATGCAAAACCTGTTATTCTATCAACTTTATAAGTCTGTAAAAGCAATATTTAAATATTGTCCCTATTTTTGGGCCTTTGTGCCCCCAATATTTATGGCTTTGTCCAGATTTCTTGCTCTAAGAGATCGAGAAGTATGACGCACACAAATACATGGAAACTGTGCAATATGTACCTGAAGTAGTTGTAGAGGCCATAAACCCATTTGTAAGAGTAAATGGGTACAGAGTCTGTCTTGATGGTGTAAAATGCTTCCTCCTAGAGAAAAAAATCTCAGAAGTGCAGTGTGTGAGCATGAACATTAGCTGTTATTCTGGAGCCACTGCCTTTCCTTGCAGACAGCACATGGCTAATTAGCATTAGCCATGCCTGCAAACTGCTATATTTGCATGCAGCTTCACCAGTTAGACTGCTCTCCATGCTACAGCTAGTGCCAGCAGGCCTTGTTGGGACGGCAGTCTGAATCGCTCAGGCTTCCCACAATGCAGAAACCTTTGGAATGAAGACTTCTGCAACATGGCAACACTTTTTGTAGTGTAATGCAACATTTTCAAAATAGTTGTTCAAACACAATATGAAAATAAAACAGCATGAAACAACTGTTCTTCAGAAAAAAGGTAAAAAGTATAAGTCAAATAAAAAGGTGAATTCTGAGGTATCGATATAAATGTGGAAGGACTAAAAGAAGTGCCAAAACAGATGCATCTTTTTATCTACAAAGCTTTGCTTTATACTAAAGATTATAGAATACTGCAATATCCTTTGTAAGTAAGAACTTTAAAAGTAAATAAAGCTGCAATATACTCTGAGAAAGCATATAAATTCTTTGCATACTAATTCACTAAACACAGAACTAACTTGCAGTTTAAAACCAAGTCACACATCTCATATTAACAAAGAACATTCTCAGAATAAGAAGTTATATAAAATTAATAATCAATATTAAAAATGAGTTGCCACAATCAGCTTCAAACAGTGTTCAGAGAAGGTACTAAAGTAAACAGAGACTAGGCTGGAAGCAGACTGGTGAGAAGTGCTCAAGGAAATACTCAGGGCTCTAGCACCTCAGGAAGAAGAGGAAAGGGGTGCACTGAAGAATTGTATTGTTTCAAAACAGCATATGTGACGAATACAAAAAAGACATGCAACCAGGTCAGATATTGAAATAAGTTACATAATGAAAGCTGGTGGTGTAATGCAGGAGTCCAGGAAGTCTTGAAAAGAAAGAAATGCAGGAAAAAGTGAGAGATAAAAAAGACAGACCAGTCTAAGAAGGAATACTGGTTGGCTAACAAACAGGCAAACAGGCCAGCTGTAATAGCAAAAAGCAAGGCATCAGAGACAGTCTACCAGCTTTTGGAAAGTGATTTACCAGATGGCACAAAGAAACTATCAGGTTGCATGGCAAAAACAGAAAGATAAAGAAGATAGTCAGACACCAGTTATAAGGGATGCCAGAAATAACTTGCTCAACAGCTTACATGATATCAAAGGCAGATGAAAGGGGTTCTACACTAAGAAAGCCCCACAGCAACTGTAGTGCCAATATGTAGCCTACAATAATAAATTAAATAGGAAACACACCCCAGGGATCACTTCTGTGTCTCTGCTTGACAGTGGCACAGGAAAATAACTTTCTTGGGTGGTGTAAGCCATGGAACCTTGCTGGCTAGGCTTACGTAGGCTCTTCGGCTGATAGCCTAGTACCTACCTATGAACCTATAAGCAGAAGCCCACACTAAGGAAAATGAAGTCAGGGAAAGCAGCAGGCTCAGATGATGTCACAGCAGATATGATCAAGATGTTGAGTGAGCTAGGGAAGAAATGGATCCAGAGGGTACTCACAGCAGTATCGAAATAAAGGTGTATCCCAGAGGACTGAAGAATAAGCATTTTAACACTAGTGTACAAGAAAAATGAGGACAGTCACAACTGTGGGCAGTACAGAGGTATTAAACTCCTATTCATACTGTATGAAAGTTCTAGAGTCAGTGATTGATATACACAGAGTATTAGAAAGTAAGGTGGGAGATGAGCAGTTTAGATTCAGATCAGGATGCAGCACAACCGACCCAGTGTTTGCAGTCAGACAAATAACTAAGAAGCTAGAAGGAATATTCCAAGAAATGTCTCTCTCTGCCTTAGCATATGTAAGTCCATTTTTTCAGCCATTCAGTTTCTGTATTATGGTACACACTACAGCAGATCATGACATTTCGAATGGTTACCATTGAGAAGGGAACTCTGAGTGAGGAGGCCTAAGCTTGAATCAGAGTCACTGCAACCAATTAGTACACAGTGTCAGGGTAGTATGTGATTGAAGAATGACAAAGACGATGAAAAGTAAACTGTACAAAACAGTGGTGTGACCAGTACTACTGAATCATACAGAAACCTAAGCAATGAAGGCAGAGCAGCTGAGGAAGACAGAGATGATGGAGATGAAGTGTCTGAGATGGGTGGTAGGATGAATACTGTCAGACAATCAAAAAAATGAGGACATCAGAGCACAAGTCCAAACAGCTCCAAATGCAGAGAAGGTCAAAGAGAATAGATTACACTGGTTCAGGCACATGTGCAGGAAAGCGAAAGACAATCTAGTGAAGATGTGAGACAGAGAGGAAGAAGACAACAGAAAAGGACAGCAATCAGCAAAGAGCTGGATGGACTGTGTGAGAGAATACCTGTGACAGTCAAGCATAAAGAAGTCAGGACAGTGGCACTCAATCCAGAGAGATGGCAACAGTTGAAGCAATACCTAGACTTCATGTAGAAAACGGAAAGATGATGGATGATTAATGATGATAATTGATATTGATTACTGATGATGACTGATAATGTTGATTATTGATTACTGATTGATGATTATAATGATGATTAAAATGGTTAAATACTTTAAAGAACTAATTTTAGAAGAACTACGTCTGAGATGGTATTTCTCCATAAAATGTGTGTGTTGAGCACTGAAAAACAAAGAAAAATTCCAGATCATTTATGGCATGGCATAATGCCAATAGTCAAGACGTCTCCATGGAACAGATGGATAAAGCCCCGTATGACCCAGATGATCCTGAATGGATATGCAACCAAGGTGCTGAAGGAGCAAACAGCAGGGGGTGGTGTGAAGAGCTGGCACTGACTCGCCCATCCTGACAGAAGGATGGAGGTCCAGCCCTCAGTAACAAAGGCATTTACTGGCCATTGAGGTGCACAGTATGCAACATACGAACTGAGGATGTAGCTTGGTCTGTACATTAGCCTCAATGAAGCATGTGTTGGAATATGCATACTTAACAGGAAAAGACAGAGCAAGCCCTCACGTGTGTGAGGATGCACCTCAGCTCCAGAGAAAGGTTAAGGCCAGAAAAATGAAAAATCTTTTATGACTGAGTGGATTATGGCTGTGTCACAACTAGCTCTCATGCTGGTGTTGGGGAATGAATCACATGGGACACTGTAAAGGTCTGATGGTCTGCAGGCAAAAGGATATTAAATGAAATAGCATTAAAATAAACATATAATCAAATCAATATTATACATGACTGGCCATTAGCATTCAAAAATGAGCATGCTGATTGGCCAGCCCAACCAGCGTGCCCATTGTAAATCCCACAATATACCAACAGAAAAATGTCCGGCCACCCGGACTTCTTTCCATTGGTGTACTGTTTCAATTTTATTTTTATTTCCTAAAAAATAAAAATAAAATCTTTAGCCCAGACTCCGGACATACCAGAGAGGCAGCTTGGACAAAATACTAGGGGAAATCGGATACATTATTTAAAATTAAACACACGTACCTGATATCCTTCGTATTTCTTCCAAGCTGTCTCTCTCCTACCTATAAACTGCACTAAAGGTTTTTTTTTTAATTTAAAAAAAAAAAAAAAAAAAACACGGAGCAATGGAGACTTTCTTTTCTCCGTTGCTTCCGTTTCAAAGCATTGATGTACTGGGTATGCATGGGAATGCAAGTCCCATACACATGCGCAGTACATCAACACAAGGAAGCAATATATCACCAGTAGTGGAAGAACAGTAATGTGCCGTTACAGAACCACATTATTTAAGAAAAGTAAGCATTTTTTTTTCTTAAATAATGTCATTGTATAATAGCAATAACAGACTCCGTGGTTGTGGTAGATTGAAATTTGCCCACGGTTGGCTTTATTTAATCACTCGGGCTTCACCCTCATGATTAAACCACCCCAACCATGGGTAAATCTTCAATATACCACACTGATGTCGTTGGTTATTGCTATAATAAATTCTGGAAACATGACTTGTGTAGCATTTAGCCGCGTGTGCTTCTTTAAGATTCATGGCCATGAAATGCAAGATGATCACTGGTGTGCTATACACTACATTAGGATACAAAGCAGTACAAAAGAAAGAAAAAAAAACCTCACAGGATTTTTTCATCCCAACATCTGATGACTATCCAGCTTTGCGATTAATTGGTCTGTCCTTCACTCCATGGATAAGAAAAGATTAAGCCATTATGCATGCAGCCTAACCACTTGGTAGCTGCTGTGGGTACTCATACCAGTGTGAAGCCATCTTACATTCTCCTCATGGTATGTGGACATCCTCATACAAACATACCCTTGACAGGAGAAATCAGATGACCAGAACCACACAATCTCCCCTCCCTCCTCCTAAGAATGGTGAGTCAGATTAAATCACTCACTTCCGCAATTCCCTACCCAGCTCTTTCAGCATATGAGTTGCTAATCAATCACAGGTCATCCAGGTTGTGGTCATGGCTTTATCACTCTATGCCAGTGGGCTTGTGGAAAAGTGACATGATTTAAAACTAACAGATAAAAGTCTGATAAAAGCAAAGAAGATGGCTAGATGCAAGATAGCAAACAAAAGCCAACAGCTCATATTCAAATAAGGAATGAAAACAGAACTGCTTCTGGGGTCTCTCTAAGGGTGCACCTCTCGGGCTGGCTGTCCCATTCCAGACCCCATCTGTGGTTTGCAATCCCAATGAAATCAAACCTATTTCTGTGGCAGCTTTTCCACTGCACTGACCCTGCTACTGGTTCCTCTGCCCCATGTAGCTGGGTCAGACCAGCACCAGAGAGCTCCTGCAGTTCTGTCACTGCGGTCTCCTGACTGCGAATCCAAGGCGAGTCTGACTGTTTGGGTGAAGAGCGTGTGCATGCCTTGTCTGCTGTCTGTGTGCTAGTGTTGCAGTGGGTGTATGAGTATGCACTATGAGATGGTGATGGATGGGTTGGTGTGTATAACTTGCATGGTACGGGTGATGTTTTCTGTGAGTGTGTCTGACACTGGTATGATGTGGATGGAAGTGGGCAGTACCTGGGAGACGTATCTGTCTCTCCAGCATGTTCTGTTAATGTCACAGGCTAGGTTGCGATCCCTAGAGCGAGTGACTCTTGTGCCATTTGACTTGTGGATTACAGACATATATAATTTGGGGAGAAAAAAACTAAGTTCACTGTTCGAAGGACTTCATACTTAAATAGGTTCATAGGCAAGTACTAGGCTAGCTACCCTTGTGGGCCATGTTAATTCTAGACAACTTCCCTTTTGGTGCAAGAGCTGTGTGCACTAAGCTATCCCATCTGGGGTTAGATAGGCCTTACCCAGTCCATAATTAATAATTAAATATTATACCTAATGAGAATAAATCATCACTTATGACCGCTAAACCTCAGTCAGCTAATGAGATCCCATGTCTAAAGCAGTTTAATCTTACTTGAAAAAGAGCTGAAACTGTCCATTTTACCTGGAGTTATCAGGCATATGAAATAATCACCCACTACTGAAAATCCAGTTTATAGAATGTTCAAGTCAGCATTTAAAGACAACCTGCGAACTCGCAGGAAAGCTGCAGCCTGAGAACCTACAGGCTTTGCATCTGCAAGACTCAGGGTCAGTTTCTAACTCCATCAGTTTTGTTCTCACAGCAGCATAACTGATGTCCTTCATGGATGCATCTGCAGTCATAACAACTGGGTTGTCCTGTCGTCAGGCAGCCCTTCGGTCTGCAGATGCTATCCAGTTCGGACATCTACATTTATGGTAGGTACAAAACTGTACTTTACAGCTGCAAGGAAGTTCTCTCATCAGATAGCCTGTTGCATGCCCAGGTATCACTTACAGAAGTGCTACAGTTGCTTGCCTCAAAAAGGCCATTTCAAGTTAACCCCCCTGCCTCAACAAGTAAACGTTCTCTTTATATTCTAAAAGAAACAGACCATTCATCTCTATTTAACCTCCTTAGATTAACAGTTCATCCACAGGTAACCTCACTGTGTTAATCACATGATTTTTTCCCTACAACATTCCATTCCACACTCTTTAACCAAGTTGGTTGGCATAAATGACCCGAGAAAACTTCCCAGATTCAATTACACAGTTGCACTCTACTCCTAGGTATAAATATTTACATGCACACAAAGTTACTGGCCCACATTTACTTGAAAAGTTATTACAAATGACATTAACTGTTTTAGATTTAATTTGCACGAGAGAGAGCCTGAGGCCTAATAACATTACTGAATGGTGTTGACCATTCCTACGAAGTAATCAATTACAGGACAACAGAAACACTTATGCCTCAGTTGTTTTTTTATTTTTTATTTTTTTGACCCAGAGGTAATTGACTTAGAAGACTAGCAGTGACATGGTTTGGCACACACATTTTACCATAATACAGATGTTTTTTGCTCAGGACTTATTGGACATATTAATCCCAGCTATGTCCTGATTAACACTGTAAAGGTTATAAAGCAACAGCATTTCTTCTTTACTGCTGGACAACTGCACATACACATCAATTCATACATTTACCTTCCTGGCTCAGTGAACACTTTGTTAAAATGAACCTGCTCACAACATACATATGCACTATAACATTATGACCACACACACACAATTAAGATGCATACTTCTTAAGGGAACACACCACTGCTGTCACCCTTACAAGTTTATCACAAAGCATGTCAGCATCTTCCAGAACATTAAAATAAATGTGTGTTCTACCAGTGTCTCCACTCAAAAGGGGAATGCGTTTACAGCACAATATTTTCACAACTACTTACGTAATGGAAAATGTGTTACTTTTGTAGACATAACAGGTAATACACACTGCAAGACATTAACACATCACGAAGGAGAAGAGTAAAAATAATACCTAAAGGCAATTATTTTTCTTAACTGCACCAATAACCACCGATTATTCAATATCATGTGCTAGGATACTGCTTAACTCATTTCCTCCAGTACAGCTCTTTTGAGTGTGTACCTTTAACTCCAAGTGGGTGTGGCTTGAGCCTTTAAAAATTTTCAAACAAATATTTATATCTTTGGAACCATAAGTGGTAAAAGAAAACTGTAAATGGCAAACTATTCAGGATAAATTAATATTCACATTAGTGGCATTCATTCAGTTCAATGCTTTAAACTGGATTTTATAAGCCAAAAATAAAAGCAGTGAATATTAATTTTGTAACACTGTATAAACAGATTATGACCTCAGTAACCATTCAAGTAAGACACATACTGCCAGCAGGATTTTCTTCATATTGCAATGAGCTTTTATATGAGGTTATGCAGTTCTGTCAGTCTTACCTGAATTTTGATATATTTAGAGAAGTATGTAAATTATTACAATACAAATAAATACACAAATAATATTCAATATCTCTTTAGCTGCATTAGACAGAGGTCAAATATCAATACAATTGTGTTTGCCATCGTGTATGCGTCAAGATAAAATACTATGATAACTTGTATGTAGCATGGTTTTGGAATTATTAATGCAAATATGGACAAGCAATATCTAACACCTAGTGGTATAACAGGAGGCAACTGCAAAACACCTGGAGGTGCACTAGGCTGTAATTAAACTGAAATCAAGCAATACACTTTAAATCACACAGAGCAATAGGAAACATCTTACAGCAACATGAAAACTGCTGAAATTCCATTAAAAGGTGCATATACTGACATTAATATTGACAGCTGTTTACTGTAATTACTATTACATTATATTTACAATGCACTCTGGTTCTGTAAAAGCACGAACAAAGCATTGATATTACTCTGACTCCCTGTTTGGTCCCAAAAGGTTTACAACTTTAAACTCTGCTATCAGCTAGCTAAGCACTTAATTAAATTGTTAAGTACACATCTGATGTTGCTAAATAAACACAAGGTAGCATCACACTGAGGAAAGTATTGTTGTTATCTAAAAGTACTGTGCATTGTCACTATTTTGGATCAAGTGTACTGTACTTGCACCTATAATTCTTTGGCAACATCAGTACCATTTTGCTTTTGTAGATACATCTCCTAAGACAGTATTAGAAATTAAAGAAAGATCTATTTGCATACAAGCCAAATTAAAAAATGAACAGTGGCAAAACAGTGGGATGAGCAACATGCTCTGGGCAGGGTTGATTCAGATATATGGGTAGCACTGCCTTGCAAGTAGACAAAATTGCACAAATAGCATCATATAGTAATAAATGTATAAATTATATGATAAATGAGCAACATTATGGTAATAAGCTCCACTGCAAATGCAAATGAGGGTAAACAAGGTAAAGAAATTCAGAAATGCATAAAAACTGGACAATTGGTCACAGCCACTAGCAAATTTGTATTACCATCATTTCTCTGTGAACAGAGAGACCACTCTACGATAACAGATGTTGCAGCCATAACAGCAGAGCGGTGCATGTTAATAGGCCACTTTTGCAGCTAGAGTCTGTGACGGGGTGCATTGTTACTCTCTGATTCTAAGATGAATCTGGCCGTGTCTGACATAGCATCACCTCCATAAAAGGGACATGGTCAAATGTTATCATATCAAGAAAGACACCATATGACAGTTGTAGGCACATTTCATACTCACATGAAATCTAATGGGAATCATGGAATACCAATCCTTGTGGTCACTATGGTATGAGGAGCTTTGATAGTTCTTGCTACAGTCACCTTCCAGTGACCATCACAGGATATGGTAGGTCTGCCATAGGCACTTGCCTCATAAATACTACACCAGTTCCTGATGGCATGCTTTAGCACGTGGAGGAGCATTTATGGTTTCCAAGAATCACAGAGGAGAAAAACACACTATGTGGGCATTCTCCAAAACAGCCAGTTTCTATGAGGAGCTCAGTGCCACTGACTGTACCCACAATGTTAACAAGGTTCCACCTAGTCAAAAAAGGCAATACTATATCAAGTACAAGAGTTTGTACTCCATCAGTTGCCAGATGGTGTGCAATACACAGGGTATCTCATGCAATGTGTCTGTGCACCATCCAGGCTACTACAACTAGCAAACATCTGACCTATATGAGTGAATTGTGTAGGGAGACATCCCACACAGACATCTTACTAATAAATGTTAGATATGCCCTGCAGCCATGGCTCACAACACTGATACATAATCCACACAGCATGGTTGAGATGCAATACAACACCAGACTACTGCACAATTGCAACATTGTCAGGCATGTGTTCAGACAGATGAAGGTCTGTTTCCACTTTCTAGAGTCCTTCAGTAATGTGCTGATGTACGCTTGTGAGAGCTTCAGCAATATATTTGCAGTCTCTGCAATTCTGCACATTATGCTGTATAAATAGGTGGAGTAGGGGACTGTCAATGGACCAAACTGACTGTAGCAAGTGGCAGAGGAGGTACTGGTTAAGGAGCCATAGAAGAACTGGCGACAGGGGAAGACCATGCAAGGCAGAGCTAGGCACAACATGCTGTGGCACTGGCAAACAGACGGTATCAGGGCCACAACTAGATGCTAGATTAGATACAAGAATTAAATCTTTAAAAATGTTACTTCAACTTAACTTCCTCCAATAACACCACAATTGAAACAGCTATACACACCAAGCCGCTAGGGGTAATAGACAAAGATGTGAAATCTGATGTCCATGTAAAAGAAGCAGTCAAAAAACATAAAAAGCAGTATCCTCTACAGGATTAAGCCTAATTTAATCACAGATGCAAAAGCACAAATAGAGCATACCTACTCCCAACCCTTCTCTATGGGCTCCTGTTTTTATCAGTATTCAAGCTACCCAATCGAAAGTACTTGGGCAGTGTTATAACAAAATAACTCGCAGTTAACCTGCCACACAGATCACATCATTGCTTAGCCTTAGAACTCCTTCACTGATTGCCATACTCTTAAATATGCATCACATATATGCTTATCCACAGCCCTGAGAAATGTCAAGCCTGGATAATATTCTTCAGTACATACCAAGTAGTAAGTTTTTAAATCACATGAATGTAGGTTTCTAAGTGTGACCAAACCCAAAAATTCAGCAGGCGATTACAAGACACGACACTTAAATCCTTTAAAAAGAATCAAATGCAGCATCCAACAGTTACTTGGTTAAACAGAAAGCAATATCTAATGGTCACTTGGTTAAACAGAATCTAAAACAACATATAGTGGTTACTTGATTAAACAGAATCTAAAGCACCTAATGGTTACTTGGCCTTGCTCTTGCTCCACCCCTGGCTAGATTATTCTCTCTCGCTACTACTTAACCCTATCTACTCTAAATCTGTTATACTTGATCTATCTTGCCTTAACCTAAGCATTAGTTCACAGTTTCTAGTCACATTTAATCTACTAACTGTTGCATTGAATCTACTGCGTAAGGTGTATTTTGTCAAGCCTCACTTACTTCTTCACTACTCATGCATATTGTACACTATATTATTGAACTTAATGTGGAGTTCTTCTCCCTGTCCCTCTGCTGAAAAGGGATACTGCCCAGTGGGGCCATCCTCGCAAACAAATGTACATGAGTGCATTAGTTTTTATTTATTTATTTATTTATTTATTTAATACTACACTGCACCTGTGCTGTAGATTGCATGGACTGGCCACTCTGTCCATCAGACATCACCTAACTATATAACACAGCTGAGAGAGCAGGAAACAGTTAGTTGTATGCACAGATGGGGAGGGCCACAGTGGAAGTAAATCAGCAATGGACACAGTGGGAGGGGGTCACTAAAAATGTGGAAGGGATAGCTGGGAGGCTAGGTATGCTGCCTAGGGAGGGGATAGTGATGCCTGAGAGAGGCAGGTGTCCAGCAGGACTAAGTACCTGCTCAGAATGGTTTCCAGGGGGCACAGTTCTCGCAGTTGTAGTTGGACTGCGTGTGTGTGTGTGAGTGTGTGTGTGTGTGTGTGTGTGTGTGTGTGTGTGTGTGTATGTGTGTGTGTATGAGAGTGAGAGTGAGAGGGAGAGTGAGAGGGAGAGTGAGTGAGAGAGAGAGAGAGAGAAAAAAAGAGACAGAGAGACAGATAGGATAGGTGTTATGGGACATCGGGGTGGAAGGAAGCAAGCCACGAATGCCCCTGGCAACTGGTGCATCCCTTCAAAGGGACAGCACTGGCACAGAATGATAAATCATGAGACCATAATCCTTGTCCACTATGTACTACACATCTGTCTACACCATAACTCCAAAGGCAAATCCACAATGGATGATGTAAAGGAGGTGGCAGTACATGAATGTCCACAGTACAGGAAGATCAGCAGCAGCCACAGGAATGGCACTGAACCTGATGCATCAAAGCAGATGGACCCAGAGAGGCAGAGATGGCACCCAGGTGCCAATCCATCATGCCAGTCATGTGACCCAGGCATTGGAAACCTTCATGTAAATCGTTATAGAGTCTGTGCATTTCAATGATCACCTCTGTCATGGCAGTGGTTAGATCACCCATGGGTGGATAACAGCACTGCACATCTGCTGTGTAATGCCCACTGTGGCACCCATGTCAGGCAATGACTGAGAGGCATGGTGATTATGTCCACAAGCCTGTTACTCCAAACTCCCGCCTCCACACTATGTGGAAGTGTTGTCACCCACTGCAAGTGTGTGGGCAAGGGCAAAGGCAAGGGGGGAGCCCCAAGTAAGAGTGCCAAGCATGACCAGTCCTTTCACAGTGTGTGGAAAAGTGTGTCATGGGTTCTAAAATAACAGAAATATGTCACTGGATGTGGGTGGTGATGTGTTCTCCACAAACACCGTTGCTTACATTACCACTGCACCCTCTGACTGACACTACAAGACTGCCAGCATCAGTGTCTAATGCAGTACCAATATCAAGTACAACCTGTTTCATGGCAGAGGATTCCATAAGAGTAGTATTTGTGAAAGAAGACCGATAAATACCAGTGTGCATCACTACTAATATGTGGCAATTTCATCATGATGTGATGCACCAATGGTACACAGTACAGCTATACAAAGAATGCAAACAAATGTACAATGAGTGGCAAGCCTTTATGTCTGCATCACAGATATGCCGGTAAAAGAGATATAGTGGTGCTGTGTACCCCTGAACTTTACCTTACAGATGTGCCCCTAAACTGTATGAATGACATAAGGTCTGGTGCATCTCCAATAAAGACATGGGACAACGCATCCAGTTCAGCTCCAACATCCAGGCCTCTGGCAGGTATCAGGGTCCTTTCACTCTTCCCAGACAGGGACATAAGTAACTCCTCCATGGAAGTCAAGGTGGTCTGTAAAGACAGACCACAGAAAGTGGCCATCTTCTCCTACACAATGGCACAGGCCTTCTGACAGCCACACAGGTTCCTGTTAATGACTGTATGACAGCACTGATGAGCTGCTCTTTTGTGGCCACAGAATGTATTCAAATCACATTCACCAGCTAGCATCACAAATTGTCATGAAAGGTCCAGGTGCACTAATCTGTGTCCAAAGCCTAGTGTCTGGGCTCATGCAGGTCCTGAAGTAATACTTCTTTTTCTGTCTAGAACTTCTCTAGGTGCTTCATCTCCTTAGACATTGTATCTACCTATAAATGTGGACATACAGTTATAGTCAGTGAGTGGACACATATGCGCAACAACAGCAGTAGTGTTCACACACACACCCACATGGTAGCTGTACTAGTTTAAGGTGCCATGCCTACCAAGCCCCAAAATCACAGTACAAGTATAGTATTCCAGATGGGCAGCTTGGGTATGCACAGTGATGTGACATGCAAACTGTCATCAGCCAACATGCACCCAAGCCCAGTATAGCATTTCCATCATCTGCTCCATATAACCACTTCCACCATGTATCTGTCATCTTGCTTACTGCTCCCGTTACATCTTGTCCACTATGTTCCAAATCAGATCCAAAATTGCAAATACTGTACATAGCAACATTCTTCTCTCTGCATACAGAGATCATACAGCCTCAGTGTCGATATTTTGGCAAACTAATGCAGCCTGCACATGATCCCTGTTTTCAGTCATCCTTCATTAGTAGCCTCCTACGAAAATAAAATCTTATAGTTATCTATTCAACCTCATCAAATTACTATGACCAGTGTACAATCACCATCTTTCACATGTGACACACTCCAGTAATCTCTACAGCACTGTGGTTATTTAAGAAGAGCTCCATCACAAAATTCCCTGCCCCCCCCCTCCACAAACGCACACCCCTATTAACAGGTGGCTGTGGAGACCTCCCTCCTACAACTACTACTACTGTTAGTTATCCAGTCATTCTCTTCACTTGTTAACAGCATGTGTCACTACCACAGCAGCTGCATAATGGTTCTTTCTTCTGTAGAGTGAAAGCAAAATCTACAAATTGTTCTACTCCATACTCCTGCAAAAATTAGGTAGTGTAATGAGGAAAGCAATGTCAGTGGCAGTTTTTACCATGCACTTTTGAGACCTACATTATACTAAGGAGGCATTTCAGGGTAAATATATCTGAACTTCACATTTAACACATTGAGTATCAGCCACAGACTTCTTAGTGAGGCTCACACCTGGCCACAGATGCATGTACTGAACAATACGAAGTACATTCTACATGCACAGGCAGGTACATGACCTCTACACAGCTTTACTTTTCTTAATAAGCCTTGTGGTCTACGTGGGCACTGTGTCACAAGCATGGACACTAATGTGGGTTATACAGGCCACAAACCTTTAATACCAGTGCCCCACCACCACCATCCTGGCACAATACTTGGTAATGCACAACTATACGGTGGCAATGGGTTCCATCATGCTGCCTTGCTGCATTTTGATGCACATATGTGATACCCACTGTGTGCAGTAACACAAATCTGTCACCATTTATTATACTAAGTATTTATTTTATTTCTTTTATTTTGCTTTATTTACCTCCAGATTGTAGCCTGTGAGGTGACTATGGCTTTTGAAGGTGCTCAGGAACTAGAGCATGGTGTAAGAAGGGGAAATAAAATCTTTCTGTACCTCCTACATAGGGACCCTCAGGAGCAACTGTTGGGAGAATCCTTTGAGAGTCCCCAGTACAAAGTGAATGTCTGACATTGCCTTAGAAGGGCAGTCAGTGATTCTATGGGCAGCCACTTTGGCAAGCAATGCTGGGATCAACAGAGCAACCTAATGAGGAGTCACAATGACCATCTTAGCCAATGTGAAGAGGTTAGGAACAGTGAAAAAGAATTTTACAGTAAGTATTACTGACTGTTGGTTACTTGTACTTCGGTAGGCATATGTGTTCAGCCAAATGCAGGACCTTGTGGGTGATCACTATCTTTCTTTTAGTTTTCTGTATTGCAGCATCTAGTGAGATAGAGGATAACAGGCTATTTTGTTAGAGGTGCTAAAGCAAGACTTTCAAGGTAGTGGGATATATGCATGTCATAGAGGTTACAACTAGATATTTGCCAGAGATATACACTGCTGTCCATGTTCGCACTGCTGAAAATTACTTTAACCACTGCATACAGCATTGATTTACAGTATGTGACCAAAATCTTGTCAATGCAGTTTGCCCTGTTCTACCAGCCATCCTACCTCCAAGTATTCTCATCAGTGGCATGGTGATAGCAAGTGGTCCAACAGTGTTTGCTCCACCAACATCCCAGATGTCATTGTCTTTTCAGAACAGATGGGGTCCCTCATCGCCATGTCCATGACTTTATCCCAGCCATTACATACCATGCCCTAGTCACTCTGCCATGCATTACCCTATCTATACAAATCTCCTGTCAGTACCAGCTACTTATGGCATACCATGGTCAAGCATAGGACAGCCTGTCAGTTGATGTTTCATGGTGATTTTCCTATGTGATGGTACATTAATACCTCTGGGTATCATTTACCTCTGTGTATTATATTTGGACAGCTGTGGCTGTCCACATGGCATGGTCTCCCTGGCACAATGCAGGGGACATACTGGTAGGCCATGTCTACTACCTGATGGCAAGCTAATTTGGGATGGCCACTTTAGGTCCCTTAGGATATTCTGCCCAGCTTCCCTGGTCCTTACAGTCAACTCTGCAACTTACACAGTGTTCACATGCTCTTGACCCTTGCAACGCACATACTGCTGTACTATCTTTTAATCTGACCTGTACATGTATGCATATATATGTACATGTATACATACATACATACATACACACATTATAAAATATCTGTATATAGAGAGAAAGACACACACACACACACACACACACACACGTGTGTGTGTGTGTATATATATATATATATATATATATATATATATATATATATATATATTTTTTTTTTTGCCACTGCATAGTTAACAGCATTTAACTCCTCCAGGGCCTGTAGGAGCACACATTAATGTGTGCTACACATTAGTGATAACTGCTTTGTTTTTTGTCTTTCCCTCACTATTTCTCATTGTCTCATTTTGTCCTTTGTGTCTGTCCATTTACATTCATATTTTTTCAGTGTTTGCTATGGCAGCAGCCACCTCACCATGCATTTAGCAGATCCTCATCTGTTTGCAGACCAGTGTACTTGCAGGATGACCCAGAAAACCCAGCAAGTGGTGACCCATAGAGTTCCCTGGTGGTTTAACTCCATTGGGGGTAGTAGGCATCCCATAAGGGGTGCCATTGATGGAGCAAGTGGTGACCCATAGAGTTCCCTGGTGGTTTAACTCCATTGGGGGTAGTAGGCATCCCATAAGGGGTGCCATTGATGGATCCTCAGCATATCAACTGACAAGAGGAGGATGGTTTGGTGATGGCCTTGGTGGACCAATGGCTTGTCACCTGCACTGGCAGCGTAGAATATGTCCTTGTGTGACTGACAAAAGTTGCCCAGTCCTGACCAGGGGGCCAACAATGGCTGGGCCCAGCCATGACCGCAGTCAAGAAAGTGACTTTTCTCAGGTCGGTAACTGCACTGTGCAGCATGGCAATCAAGTGGCACCTCACCCAGTCCCCCTCTTCTTGTGTCACTTTCCTCTCTGCTTTGTGGTCCAACCTCCCCATCACCAACTGCCTGTCTCTCTCTTTGCATGTCCCACCAGATTTGCCTAAGTACTGCACCTGTTGGCCCTTGTCTGCCTCCTTTTTGTTTGTCTGCTCTTGTTGCCATCTCTATAACTTCTTTCCTACCCACAACTTTCCTTTTTTACCTTTTCCCTCTATCCTTATTAGAAATATGAAAAATTGGGCATCTGTTCCCCCTCAAAAAATTATACCCTTGGTTCCCCATCTCTATATCACTTTTCCTTTCCTCGTGTCCTTGCGTGTGTTCCCCTGCTTGCTCTTCTCCCTTTCTGGATGCCCTATATGCCCATTCCCTTCCCATTTACAGTAAAATCATAGAAGAAACTTTACTGTGTAGCCCTCATCAAGGCTCTCAGCTGTGCTTGTAATGGTACATTGTTGTGTGTGTGAATATGTATCACTGCAAGCACTGTACATGTTCCCTAAACAGTCTGACCTCATTGTTCAACAACATTTCTGCTGCAGAATTAATCAGCTTTGGGCTGCACTACATTACTCTGTCTCTGCTATTTTGATTTTATGTGGACACAATCAATTCTGAATCTGGTCCACAATGTGTTCAATTTAGTACAAACATACTGGTATTAGTACAACCCTATACAGCACAAATTACTGCTGGGACAGTCTACAGTCGAATAAAGTCTTTCTTTTTAATGGACAGTTTGCCATTACATGCTCTGTAACCATCTTCAATAGCACAACAGTTATCATTAGTTTTTTTTTTTTTAAGAGATGAAGGGGGGGCATGTTGATCGATGTGATGAAAGGGATTTGTTTATGCATCCTTACTGTCACTATGGCATTCAAACAGTATTTTATTAGATTCATTGCTATTAACTCTGCTTGATTAACAATCCATAGAATCTGTATCTGAAGTAACATTACTCAGGCAGAAGTACAGCCCTTTACTTGTTTCTTCAACATGACTGCCTGACCCTATCCAGACAAGCAAATAGTAAGGTCTATGTGGAAAACATTTTTTCACTGGAATCTAAAGACCAAAAACAATTCCTGACACCAGATGTCTTTTCAAGTTTCTAGTGATGTGTCTCCAGTCAAGAACAGTTTTAATAAAAAAGGTAGAAAGGGAAACCTTACCTCCCAATTTCCATGATAAAACCTACCTCATTAAGAAATAGCAACAAATATTCAATATTGAAGCAGATCTAAAAGAAACTGTTGGTTCTCCAGTCACAGGCAGCACTACCACTCCACAGTAAAAACTCACTTTTTCATCCTTACAAGCTTTTTTATTTAACAGCTGACATAAGAACAGCTATAGCCAATACCACACTCCACCTTCACCTGGAATACACTCTACCTATTACTGCTTTAAATTCAGGAGAAATAGCTGCCCTAATCTAAATAACAGAGAACACAATTCTAAGTCAACTGGCAATGAGAAACACAGAGGTGACTGTACAGCTAACGCTAAGTGGCTACTAGCAACTGGCAGGGGCACATTTCTTTAAAGTCATTAGCCTTTAAATTTTTCAGCAATTGTCACTGTCCTCTACTGGCCAACTAATTTCATATGTACCACAAAAAACATGAAGGCACGTTGTATTTTTCTGATATCAGACAGTTCCCTTAATTTAACCATTGGGGAAAAGTTTTCTACAAAATCATTCCAGTAAGCTAGAATGCATTATCCCATGACTTAAGAAGTGCCAGTTATTATACAGAAATAAAAAGAAAGTTTAAGCCTACCCAAGACATGCATATAAATGTAACTACCTCCACAATCCAGCTTAATCTGCCCCTACACAATTCAGTTATTAGCAGCTCCTTTCTTTGTAGAGCCATGTTGGCTAAAAATAAACCGTAGTTCACAGCTACAGCTAAAATGCTTCACACTTTACTGACATAATGAACTAAACTAACTCTTGCTACAATCAACTATAAATAGTATCCGTTTGCCAGGTATGTTTGTTAATTTTTTTCCATGCTAGCTTGTAATCTTCCTATCTGAACTGACAAGCGAAAGAACCAAACCAAGGTCTGGAACCTACTGTATGTGATTTTATCCCCTCTATACTGTATTTTTATTCTTTCACTCACTACATAAAATTGATAGCATTTTGTTTTATGCATCATTGATGATTTATGTTAATCATCCAGCTAGCTTGCTATGATCATATAGTGGTAAGTACTCTGCACTTTAACGGCAACAACCTTGGTTTCAATCAAAGTCACAGCACTATGTAAAAGAAGTGCTGGCTTCACTTCTGTCCGGTAGTTGTCACAGAGGGTTAAGGATGTCACCTGCAGTTCCTGTGGTATAGTATTTGAGTCCCTCAGCCCTTATCTGACTACTGTGCAACACTGAACAAGTCACTTAACCAGCTACTGCTCCCTGGTCATCCCTGGTCACCCCTGGAAAGGGACTGGTTGTCCAGTAGGTCTAACTGGATAACAAATAGAAATTAGTGCTTGCTGGGGATTGGCATAATGGTTATATTGTTTACCTCATGGTGCACGGTTTTGAGTCTCACCTTTGAAAAAGCAATTCGCTATCCTTAAAATGGTCTGCAAGGGCAGATAGCCTAATATTTGCCTATGAACCTATAATAAATGTCTCCACCTTTTTCACCTTCAGTCATGGTTGAAAATGAGAAGTTATGTACCTACCATAACGTTCCATGTTAGTTGTCTTCTTCTCGCCTTCTTTCTTGCTGGATGGGTTCGGAGCCGATCCTCGGCTCCGACTCGGCCAATACTAAAGCTCAAGAGCTAATTCCACCGGCTCAAGACTCCCCTATATCCCACAATGCTAGACGGTAACTACTCAGATCTCGTTTGATAGCTCAAACCAAGCAGTTCTAGTCTCCATAGTATGGAGAAGAGAGAAAAAGAACCCATCGCTACATAAATCTGTATGCAAGCTACCACAAACATAAAAGGGAGAATAGAGGTGGTAGAACATGTGGGAAGGAAGCCCCAAAGGAAGATCCCAAAAAATTCCTATCGGTCTGTCCAGGCTGGGGGGAAGGAGGGTGGGACGCAAGAAAGAAGGCGAGAAGAAGACAACTAACATGGAACTTTATGGTAGGTACATAACATCTCATGTTAAGTTGTCAATCTCGCCTTCATTCTTGTTGGATGGGACCGCGTCCCTAGCACCTTACCCCGGGTGGCTTATCGGAACAGACTCTTAAGAACAGTGGAACCAAAGTTGGCACGGTTTCTGGAGGCCATATCCAATTTGTAATGCGAGATAAAGGTATGAGGAGAAGCCCAAGTGGCTGCTGCACAAATGGAATCTATTGGTAGCCTGTCCTGAAAAGCTACAGATGTAGCTAATGCCCTGGTTGAATGAGCTCTAGGTCTTGAAGGCAGTTTTTGATGTCTGATTTCATAGATGAAGGTAACTACAGAGGTAAACCATCTTGAAAGGGACACTTTAGAAACTGGAAGGCCCAATTTCCCTTCCGCATAAGACAGGAAGAGCTGGTCAGATTTCCTGAACTCTTTAGTCCTGTCCAAATAATATCGAAGTTGGCGATGAACATCTAGAAAATGTAACTTTTGTTCTGACCTGTTGGAATAATCAGGAAAGAAGACAGGGAGATCGATGGTCTGGTTTAGATTTGCCTCAGAGGAAACCTTAGGCAAGAAGGATGGATTAGTCCAGAGGGACACCCTGTCTTTATGGAAAACTAAGTAAGGAGGTAATGATGCAGGAACAGAAACCATATCTGTCGAGGCCAGTAAGGGGCAATGAGGATCATAGTGACTCTCGAGGCGATAGCTTTCTGAATTAATTGAGAGATCAGTGGAAAAGGGGGGAAAGCATACAGAAGTCCCCGGGGCCAATCGTGGTCTAGAGCGTCTCTGGTGGGTTGGCCTGGTAGAGGGAAGAGGGTGAAGAAATCGTGACACTTGCTGTTTTGGGGAGTAGCAAAAAGATCGCAACAAGGCCAGCCCCATCTTCGAAAGATTTCTTCCAGCACTGATTTTTTTAGAGACCACTCGTGAGGCATGAGAATAGCTCTGCTCAACTTGTCCGTAATCACGTTGGACTTCCCGGGAATGTGCATTGCTATCAGAAACCGCTGAGAAGAAATCGCACACTGCCAAAGTCTGAGTGCCTCTCGACATAAGGGATAGGACTTGGTTCCGCCCTGTTTGTTGATGTACCACATTACGGACATGTTGTCCGTCTGAACTGCAATAGTCCCTGTGGGAAGAGAGTCCTGAAGAGCTTGCAACGCTAAAAGCACTGCTCTCATCTCTAAGACATTTATGTGCAAGTGGCACTCTAAATATTGCCACGTGCTCTGGACTGTCCTGCCCTGATAATGCCCCCCCCACCCGATCAGGGAGGCATCCGTTGTCACCGTGGCGATTGGGTGGGGGGAGATGAAGGGTCTGCCCTGAAGAACTTGAGGTGATGTCATCCACCAAGACAGGTGATTCTTGCATGACTGGGTTAGCAGAATGATGTGAGACATCGGGAGCTGTTGGAAGGACCATTGGGAAAACAGCATCCACTGGAGGATCCGCATGTGAAAACGAGCTAAGGGGAGGAGTGTAATGGTAGCTGCCATGAGTCCTAATACCTTCAAGACTACCCTGGCTTTGATCTTGTTGCATTGAAGCAGGAGGTAAACGTGTTTGCAGATATCTGATACTCTTTGCTCTGTCAGTCTGGCAGAAAGATGAACTGTGTCTAAGGTGGCGCCTATAAAGGAAATAGATTGACAAGGTGACAAGGCAGATTTTTTGAAATTTACTGAAATGCCTAGGGCTTGGCAAGTTTGAATGGTGAAGTCTCTGGATAGAAGAAGTTGACGCCTGGTGGTGGTGGTAAGGAGCCAGTCATCCAAATATGGAAACACCTGGAATCCTTGACGTCTCAAGTGAGCCGCGACCACTGCCATACATTTGGTGAACACTCGGGGGGCTGTAGTGAGACCAAAGGGCAGGGCTCTGAACTGGTAGTGACTGGCTCCCAGCCTGAAGCGGAGAAACCTCCTGGAGCGTCTGTGCATTTTGATATGGTAGTACGCATCCTGAAGGTCTATGGAGCACATCCAACTGTCCTGACCCAAGAAGGGTAGAATGGACTGTAGCGTGACCATCCAGAACTTTGTTTTCTTCACATACTTGTTTAGCTTGCTGAGATCCAGTATTGGTCTCCAGTCCCCTGTTGTTTTTGGTACCAAAAATAATTTGGAGTAGATTCTGGATCCTTGCTGGTCTGCTGGGACTGGCTGGATAGCTCTTTTTGACAGCAGCTTTGATATTTTTAACGCTGCTTGTTCCCTTAGACAGGGTGGAACATCTGGAAGGGATACTTTGGGTTGGGATGGGATGTGACTAAAGGGGATTTTGTAACCCTCGGATATGATCGACTGTACCCATTTGTCTTGAGTGAGGGAAAGCCAGGCTTTTGGGTACAGTGATAATCTTCCCCCGACTGCCTCCGAAGGTGGACAGCCGGGCAGCTCCTCAGGGATGCTGAAAGGGTTTGTCAGAGAAAGTCTCTCTGCTACTCTGGTTTTGCGGACCACCTCTGCCCCTAGGGCAGCATCTATTGTTGTTCCCCCCTCTGCCTGTTGAGGGGAATCGACTTTGTGCATCAGGTGAGACTCCTTGTGGTTTATGGAACCACATTCCCCCCCCCCTTTGACCTTTGGGATAAGGTCTGGAAGGGGTAGAAAAACGGACTCCCACAGCAGAGAGAGTCTTACCTTCCTGCTCGCACCTAGTCAATGTATCCTTCACCTGAGGTCCAAACAACATTGAGCCATCAAAGGGGGAATTGGTGAAGGATGCCTTGAAAGTGTCCGCAAAATTGCAAAGCCACATCCAGGTGTGGCATCGTAAAGCTACACCTGTGCCTGCAGCCCTACTCGCCCCATCAGCCGCATATGAGATAAGCCGCATGGAGGAGTTGACAATCGAATTGAGGGTTGCCAACTGGGAGTTAATTTTGTCTTGGAACCCCACAGCTGTTGGATCCTGCATAGCATCACCCATATCCTTGAGTAAATCTCTCTGGAGACGGGTGAAGTGACACAAGTAGTTCAGTGACTGCATGGCAAAGGTCGCTGAGGAAAACATCCGCTTACCGTACCTTTCCATGGTCCTGGACTCCTTATTAGGAGGATGGACAGGTACCAAAGGATCGGCTAATTCCTTCTTAGTGGCTGCGGCCACCACCATGCCATCAACAGAGACACCCTTAGATAAGAACTGTTTCTCTTTCGAGGCAGTAATAAATTTTGACGGCCTCCTTGGGGTAGGTTCCACCGAATCAGGGGCCGTCCAAGCCTTCCTTGCCACTACTTCCATGAGGGGGTCAAAGGGAGGAGACACCCAGGAGGTGGAAGGGCGAGAGCCAAATGCCTCAAGGTAGACAGACTCGTCCTCTGAAGGGTTAAGGGCGGGCCAGTTCCCCCTCTGTTTAAGGATTTTAAGGATGTCAGCAAAAGAGACATCCTCAGAGGGAGACCGAGGGGAACCTTCAGATTCCTCCAAGTCAGTGTCGGAGGTGATAGACTCAGGGGAGTCAATGTGCTTCCTCTTGCACTGTCTCTTCCGAGGGGGTTCCCCTGCCGGATCAGGAGAAGCCTCGGAAGAAGAGGATATTCCCAATGGGGAAACCTGAGGGGCTGGCTCTCTACGGTCTGGTACAAGGGGGTGGGTAGAAACCACTGCAGGCACTGAAGAGGGAGGAGCTGACGGAGCCGACCGTGGGGTAGACATGGGGTCTAGTACGCTCCGCATGACCTCGAAGGCACCCTGATCAGCCAAGGCCAAAGGTCCCCGCTCCGAGGAGACAAGGACCCCCCCCGGCACCAACACGGATGGCTCCGAGGCCGATGTCGGAGCCGAGCTCACCAGCGCTGATGCTCAGAGAGGGAGAATGGGATCGGACAAAGGTCCGATGCCACTCGCCCCCTCGGAGCCGATGAGGGAAGCCCGGCGCCAAGATCCCTCCAAAGAGGAAATCGGAGCAGATGACGGAGCCGAAAGGTTGGGTATCGGCTCCGACGCACCGACAGCCATGGCTCTGATGAGCCCCTGCTCCGAACTCAAAGGAGTCGGAGGAGGAACAGAAGCAGGGATGGGAATAGCCGCTGACTGTTGAGTAAGGCTATGCAGCATTTGGGCCAGTGCCTCGGACTTGAGAAGTCTACTCACCACCCTTTGTAAGTCATGGTCAGACAGCCTGGAGGACTGAGAGGAATGGGACCTATGGCTCCGCTCCGACAGAAGAGGGGATCCCGGGGCTGAGTGGATGGAGCAGATGGAAGGGGACCTCGACCTCTTCTTAGAAGGTGGCTCCAATAAAACTATCGGAGCCGACTGAGTCTTAGCAACCTCGGCTCCGGCCGGAGCCGAGGTAACGGTTTGAGACTTCGAAACATCGACTCCAGCCGGAGCCAATGTCGAAGCAGCCTTAATGCTCCCAGCGGACGGCTCTGAAGCTGGAGCCGACGGCCTGGAAGTCTTTGAAGGCTTCCCCGACGCAGACTGGGTCGAGTGGCCTTCAGGCTTTAATAAGCCTCGAAGAATAAGTTTATTTTTGCGTTCCTGCAGGACTCTCAGGCTGAATGCATGGCAAACGGCACAGGAGTCCTGCAGGTGCAAAGGTCCCAGGCAATATACACAAGATGTGTGACCGTCTGTCAGAGACATTTTCTGACAGCACGAGTCACACTTCTTGAAGCCTGAGACCTTGGAGTCTTTAGACATCCCAGAAAAGGAGACTGTACACTAAAAGACACAGACACAACACACAGACACACCCTTTAACCAAAAGAAAACACCAATCACTCTGAATGACAAAGGGAAAAAGGGGAGTGGGCCAAAGGCCTAGAACTTAAAAAAGGATAAAGAGGGGATAAAAACGAGGGAAACCCGATTTAAACTAAAAGGATACCCTGTACTATAAACTTAACTAAATAAAAAAGGATAGGGGTAGATATTTGAAGTTTTAAACTAGAAAAAAATCAATAACCTGCCAGAGCCGGTAGAAGAAAGCACCTCGCAGCTAAGCAGCAAACGAGATCCGAGTAGTTACCGCCTAGCATTGTGGGATATAGGGGAGCCTTGAGCCAGTGGAATTAGCTCTCGAGCTTTAGTATTGGCCGAGCCCGAACCCATCCAGCAAGAATGAAGGCGAGATTGACAACTTAACATGGACAAACTAACTGATTCACTTAACTTACCTTGCTAATAACTGAAAATAAATAAAATGCTTATCTGTCAGTTTATTCTCATACCCAAAATTAAATGCATTTTGAAAGAAGGCTGAACAGTTGTTTTAACTGTTTGCAATTATAAAGCAGAGGTCTCGAAAGAACTAATACTATTTAATGCAGTCAGTTAGTATCCCTAAAGCAAAAAATCCAGAACATTAGGGATTATTTAGTGGTGGAAAGCAAACAAATCTCTACACTGTAATTAAGCTCCAAGTCACCTCTTTTTAAGACTGGATGGATTATTTTTGTGACTAGACTTATGCAATATGTGGACAAGCCAAAATGTGTGATCTTAGATCCACCTAAACAGGGTGTTCACCCTAAACTGTGTCTGGGATTACAGATTTTGCTGTAACTATAGCCAGCTGGATGGCTAATACCACATTCAGATGCTAGCGTATGTGGGCTAAGGTTTGGGTAAGGTTTAGATAAGGCACAGTTTTAGTGTGTCAGTGCCTATGGATGAAGGTTAGGGTAAGGGATAAATGCAGTGTTTAGAGGGTGTGGTGTTGCGATTTGTCTGTCTGAGCCTGTCCTGTGTAGTGGCAGTGTCATGGAAAGGATTTTTTTTTTAAAGTTAAAATGTAGGGCTAGGACTAGAGTGCATTATCAAGGTGGTGCAGGGGATCTTAATAATACATGCTAACCCTAACCCTGGCCCTGCCTGAAAAAAAAAAAAAAAAAAACTTTCCATAATACTACCATTTTTCAGACAACTTAGAGGCCGGTGTTTTTGTAAAGATTTTAAAAGGTTTTGCAATGTTTCACAGGTTCGATTTTAGGGTTTTTGATGTTATGCTTCAACTGCCTCTTTTCATATCTTCACTGACCGTTCATAGATCTGTACCCAAACTGCTTACATTTTAAGTTGTGCATCTAAACTGGCTAGGTATAACATAAACATTGAATTAAGTTTCTATAACTAGTCTAGTTTTATGGCTACTACACATTTACTTAATTTGTATTTTAAACTACATACATAATTTGTCGCAATTTAAATGCATGTCAACATTCTAAAATCATGCACAGAATGACTGACACCTCACCCTTTTTCTCTCCTGTTATCCTTTTCCTTTCCCTTCTAAATTTTATTTCAATAAGACTACTCTGAAAAACTCACATCCAAGTTACCTGTTTATTTAGTTAGTATACTTACTTCAGACTGGTAAACTGATACTGAGCAGCACTTCCTCAGTTTAGGAGTGACCTGATTAAATGTTATGCTCACAGTCACATAGTATAAAAACAGAAGTTGCAGGGATGAGGGTCCTTTCTGCAATATACAAGACATCTGCAGTTTATTTCCTGAAGTGTTGTGCTCCATCGAAGCAAACTATGGTATGTTTACTTAAACAACTCAACCATATTTTGGTGGACTATACTGTTTAGATAATTTGCAACAGAACTTTTATCCTGTAGTTCCAGAAACTATGTACTACACAAGCAAATTTTTTTGCCACTACTTAGTTTCATTAGCTACAGATTTGTCGTTCCATTAAAATAACAAAGACAACACTTTACATGTTTAAAGGTATTGCAGGTAGATTTTTAGCCGGAAACCTTAAACCACTATTCTATCAATTAAAACAGCATTTGTGTCACAGTCTTAGCACAAAAAGTTTCCTAGGAAGTAGACGACTGAACCCCCATACATATACACATTTCACCTGCATATAAGTACACATAGCATGAGTGTAAAAGAATGCTGTGCACTTGGGCAGGTTTCATTTTACTGTTACCTTACTTGGTGGCCAGAGACAATTAGCTCTCTTTCTGCCCTTAGCATTTCTGAACATACCTTCTCTTACGTCTCCCCCCACGCTAATTATATCATGCTTTCCAGAAGTACATTCCAAGGGTCAAAAGTCTTTCCACGAAGAACTGCTTCTTCACATTAAGATGTCTGTTCCCAAAACCATCACTTTGCTAAAAGTTATCACCTCACATTTCCCTTGCATAATTTTCTGCACCCATTATCATATCTTATTCTCCACCCTTTCCGTCCTCCATATTCCCTTATACCTCTGCTTGCACTCCTTACCTTTCATTCCACACACCCTCCTAGTTTAACATTCCTCTGAACACTCAACAGGTTGACAGCCATTTCTTTTAAAGGTATCCAAAACTACACATAGTAATTTAAAAGCAACTGCACCATTGCCTGGCATAGCCAAATCAAAAACTCAGAAAAATACATCTTAAAAATATATGCAACTGCTATAGCATTCTCATACTGCTCTTGATAGCCCAATCTAGGATAACCACTCATAAATACTTTTTATTTTCAATCACCACTAATTCCACTCCAGCCATATGATGATGCACACCACAGCTACAGCTATCCAAATGAAGAACTTGGCACTTATTTAAAACTAGCCACCATTTATTTTGTTTACCTATTCATTTTTGCAGCCTTTTTCAAACTACTTCTTTCATCCTCAGCAGTTGCTCTTATCTTTGAATCATAAGCTAACAGATCAGCTGATTCTGTTTTCTGTGTCCTCAGATATATGTCTAAAACATACAAACTGAAAGCAGTGGACTAAGACAGAACCCTGTGGAATACCACTAGTCAGTTCTCTTATTTCTGACAAGACCCCTGTCATCATAGCCCTTTGTACCCTATGCTTTAACTGTTCTGTTGTCCAGGTTTTGAATTTCAGTCACACCCTCTTACAAATTTTAACATTTTCCCAAATGGTAGAGAATGAAATGCTTTACTCAAATCTAGCTAAAACTTCTTCATCATAAAACTGGACCAAAAATACAGTGATAATTTATTGTCAATGATAAGCCCGTGCTAACTGCAGTTACTGTTTACTGAATATATAGACACACACGCACACACACAAAACCAATCTGTCTTCCCTTTCACGAGCTCTCTACAACTTTCCCCATCACCAGTGCAAGAGCAATAGACCTACAGTTCCCTGGAATGCTCCTGCCTCCTCTCTTGTTCAAGGGTACAAAGTTTCCAGTTCTCTGGTATCATCTCCCAAATCCAGCAATGTACGGAACATATCTGAATATTTCCTAATGATCTCAGAAAGCAAACCATCTGGTTCTTGTGATGTCCCAATCTAAGAGATAGAGCTCTTTCTTAACCTCCTTTCTGTCCTGATATCTGTCCATTGTTCCAGCCCTACCTTTCACAGTTCTCTCACTCTGCAGCCACCTGTTCTTCTCCAATAAAAAAAATCTGCTTGTGCTTTATCCTCACTGATCCCCACCCCATCATGTAGGCAAACTGTCTACATCTGCTCCTATATCCCTTTTTTCAAATATGTATTTTAAAATTGTTAATCTCCTTAATTTACTCTAAGCCCCTTTCAACTCATACCACGGCTAACTAGGTGAAATCAAGGCAGTGGAACAATAATTACAGGTTTTGCATTAAGAAATGAATAAAACTTAAAAAAAATGAAAAAGCCACTTAGCCAGCTACTACATTCCACCAACAGATCTTAATAGATAAAACAATATTTGGGGGTAAACCAAAATGAACATTAAGATCCCATTACACTTAGTGTAAGAAAACAGTTATATTTGGGAAATACTGCTATATAAATTGGCAGTAAGGAATTGACATTTAAACTTGCATGACACCATAACATGCACTTACCTGCAAGTTCCCTCTGTTTAAAATATCTGTTAAATACCCCCTTACTTCACCTAGTTTAGGATCATGCTTCTCAGTCAATGGAGTGAAGTCTTTCAGCTTGGCAGTATTTTCCTTCAGACACTGTTCCAGCAAGGCTTCAGCAAGCATAAGATTTCCATAGTCCTCTAAAAATACATTCAGAAACTAAATCAGCAAGTGTGTAAATAATTTACATGTTGTAAAATTTTGCAAAGAAAAAGGAAATTTACTCCAGCTGCATGAAAACAATAAACCAAGTCCATGTTTTCTTCTAACATCTTTGTAAAAATAAGAATTTTTAAAGACGTAGGTTGACTGTAGTATTTTTTTTATTGTTCATTTCTTGTTTAACAAAGACCACAAACATGCAATACTAGTTGGCAACTTAAAACCATAAAGCATTTCATACCATACTTCATGTAATGTTGATTTACACACAAGGTATTTGCCAATTACATACATTTCTGATTAGGCTAAACACAAAGCATTTGGCACTATCACCAAGTCTCACTACTCATCATCATAGATAAATCTCATATGTTCACTTACAGGTGAAACTCGCAAAGCAGCTACAAAACATACAAGTGAGATGAGCAGGAGCAACTCAAAAGGCATACCAAAAAGCAATTCGCAAACAGGACAGCTGAAACAGTCCAAGGTATAGAAGACATGCCAACAGAAACTTACACCGACAGCTACTGCAGCACAGTGAAATAATAAAAGATAATACAATTTAGGGTTTAAGCAGGAAATGCAACAAAGTATACTGAACACAACTCCAAGATGCACACCTGAGAGAAAAAAATGAAAAGACAAATGGTGGTCTAGACATTCCTTTATGCCACTAACAGGGAATCAAGCAAATAAAAGTTACCAGTGACAGAATTCAGCCCTTTGTGTAATCTCAAGCAAAAGTAGGAAATAAGACTCCATGTATAATCAAAGCAACAGTGGTCAGACCACCATGCGCAGCATTGTGGAGGCATCTGGCAGTACAGTCGGAGAACAGCACTAGCAGAAAAGGCAGATTGAACCGCTGGAAAAGGCTTTACACCAGCATACTAAAGTATATTTTTTATATTTAGATAAAAAAATACTTCGGTTTCCTCCAGACAAGATGAAAACAGATGTTGATCAAGCCATGCATGTCTTACTAGTCTTTCTTTTCATTACTTAATAGACTGTATGACTAAAACAAGTCGTAGCATCAGAATTTTGAATCAAACCTTCCTGTGTTTATTTCTATACAAATGTGCCATGTCCACAGCTATGAAATTAAAGAAAAGAAATCCTCCTTACTAGATGTAACCAGACTAAACGAACTATAATTTAACAGTTAACCTCTTGCGTGCATCTTTAGTCCTTCACTTATCTCATACAGACCATTGACACAGGTCAAAGTGGTTAGCAGCTCAAAATCAAAATTGTACACCCCCAGCACAGACCTCATACACACCCAAGAAGGGGAAGCTGAACAGTTCAACAGTTTACAAGCTGTTAAACTGTTCTTTTCTTTCAAAGGTAGCAACAAGTCACTACACAATTAACTTCTTGCTACCTTTAAAAAACAGTCTGATATTTTACAAGCTGTCATTATACAAATGTAATTGCTTACAGACAGTGGGTAGAGCAAAAAAATAGTTTTGTTGCCCTGGGTGCCAAACTCCCTAAAGCTTTGATTTAGGGTTGGTTATTTTTACAATAATCCATGGCTGGTTGTGGGTAATGCTTGGTTTACCCATGGGTAGTGCAGACTGGTCACAAGGGTGAAGCCCTAGTGACCAAACAAAGGCAACTGTGGGTAAATCAAGCATTACCTACACCCAGTCATGGGTCCCACTATTATACAATTGTGTTACTTTTGATTATATTGTGTGGTTGTTGTTGTTCTTATTATTTACTTTCTTGTGTGTCTAAGTCTAGGTTTTTTCATTTTCTTGTGATAAAAAAAAAATAGTTCTAGAAGTAAAAATGTCTAAAAACCACTTCTACTGCCTGATAAGCAGCTCTGTAGCTCCCTAGTTACAGATAGTGAAACTTACATTACCTGCATTTCTTTAGTATTGACATTGCTGATGCCTATTTTTATTTAAAATGACACTACTGAAGAAACTACTGTAATGTCCATTTCAGTGTCTGTAATTAAACATCTACAGAGACACTTCCCAGGCACTATAATGTACACTACCAACATTTGTTTGTTACCTGCATTTTAAATAAAAATAAGGCTGGCATTCATATACCTGGACTTTACAAATGCCTAGCAGTTATCTGCAAGTAGCGCTGCTACAGTGATATATAAATAACTTGAGGGTAGGTCATTTGTAATGAATAAAAATAAACAAAACAATTTTTAAAAACTTGCCCATATATGGCAAAAGTGTAACGTGTAAAATCCAGCAATAGGAACTTGCAGATTAGTACGTAAAAGCCTGCAAATTTGTATTACTTCATTTGTTTTGAGTACAGTGGGCGAATGTGGCCAAGGACAGTCTCGCTTGGAATGTGCAAGGTGAATGGCAGACTGTGTATGGTTTGTAACTGAAATTTAAAACAAAATAAAGGTGCTCATAATGTTTTACATGGGGGTATCCTTATGTAGACACACTGAGGGTTTTGTTAAAGAACAGAAAGAGGGAAGATGGAAAAGATTTAAAAGGGGAGACAAACAAAGACGGAAGCACAGAAGGAAAACATCAAGAAGGTTTGTGCTGGAGGAGGTGGAAGAACAGAGGCACCATGTTTTTGTCAGGGGATACACCCACTACTTTTAAGCACTTTTTTTTAATAAGGTAGTTTGGGTAAGAAATAGATAAGAGGGTAACAGACAAAGGGGAGACGGGTTGAGGAAGAAATGTTGGAGTCCCTAATTCAGACAGCCTCAAACACTTTCACTGCCAGATGGTCTTGTAATGGAGGACCTCAATGTTACAGGGGTAGGAGGTAGTGGCCTGTGGTGGTGTGCTGCTTGGTACCAATTGGGCGAGCATGTCTTCAACATGTTGAAGCAAAGCTTCAACAGGCTGAATCCGTCTGTCCACTATCTGCTCCAGTATATCCTCTGCAGAGTTCCAAAGCCCTCTTTTGGTTTGGCTTTCCAGGCTACCATGTGCTGGGGTGCCTGCAGGATTGGTGCCACTGCCCTGACCCTCTACAGATATCCCCAGAATGGCAGAGGGTGAGCACTCCCTAACCTGGGAGGAACATCCCTAGGCCACTCTTCAGGGATTTGAATCTGTAAAAATAAAATACATGGAGAGAAAAAAATAATAAAAGAAAGAAAGAAATGCATAATTAAAATATAATAAAAACAGAAAGAAAAAGGGAGAAGAGAACATATACAATAAATCCACACATATTGTTTACATGCCATTTCATTTCTTAAAACAACCTTACATTATAATTAAATCTTTACTGAAGTAAAACTTGTGTACGCAAATTACTCATGCATACATTGCGAGTACTCGTTTGAGAGGTGCTTGTGTACTTGTGAAGAATGATATGAGCGGTGCTTATACTTCAGATGAACTCATACGCCAAGTGCTTATGAGTACTTGGAAGGGCAGTGTGTTCCTCCTAACTTCTGGGGTCTACCGTCAGCCATTGAATGGCCTAACCATCGAACAGGTGACCATCTAACAATAAGCAGTGAAAGTTCACTTAGCGAACGTTCATTTCATTGACAGGGTAAGTAACTACTTGTCTAACACTTCCCTGTCTCACACATGGAACGGTTTCAAATCCCTTTTCTCCACTGCAGTGCAGTCTTGGACTTGATATATATAGCAAAGGAGGTGTTGGGGGTGAAGCCTCCCACCTTGGTGGGTTTCAAACACTTGCGTGTGTGACACAGGAAGTGTTGGACAAGTAGTTACTTACCCTGCCAATGAAATTAAAGTTCGGTGAGCAAACTTTCAATGCTTATTGTTCGATGTTCAACCACTCAATGGTTAACCCATTTGATGGCAGAACACAGACCCAAAGTTCTGTACATGTTTCTGTGTCAGATACTCAGTACAAACATAACTTCTATATAATGAGCAGTTATTCACTTAAAGACAAAATAATGCAATTTATACTGGCATATCATTTACATTTGCCTGTAGGAATGTAACCATTACACTGCATCTTTCATGTCCATTGTTCTAAAAATATTTCCTTATAATTAAAGAAAACATAAGACAGACTGTAGTTCTACAGTCACATATATCTCAGTTTTGTTTGCCGTAATATAATGATTTCAATGTATTTGTTTAAGTGGTGCATACTTTTTTAGACGTTAAAAAATTATTTAATACAAAATATTACACTTGTGTTCTGACATATATGTCAGTTTTTGATTCAGTAATATAATGAATGCCCACCACTGACTCAGTTAAGATTAATATAATATATGGTGAAATTAGTTAAACAAATATTACCATGTGGAACTGTAGTCATAAAAAAAAAAAAAAAAAAAAAAAAGAAAAAGCACAGGAATCTACCTAGTTCCAACCTCACCACCACGAGTGTTGTTGAAGAATGCTGGGTATACTGGGAAAAGGATGCTAAGGATGAAGCTGCCAGGTAAGAGGAAGGCCTAAGATAAGGTTTACAAATGTGGTTAGAGAGGACATGCAGGTGGTTGGTGTGACAGAGCAAGATGCAGAGGACAGGAAGAAATGGAAACAGGTAATTCGCTGTGGCGACCCCTAACTGGGAATAGCCGAAAGAAGAAGATAAATGTTATGAAGGGTATGAAGTCTGAAACTGAAATGTCCGTCATTTTCTGATTGCACACCTCAGTGATTTCCTACCGATTTGCGAGAAAAGCAAAATTTTGTGTTTGTCTTTCAAAAGTCACTGACTTTAAGGAAACTCTTCTGCGGAAGAGAAAGCGAAGTGTTGAATGATGGTTTGGAAATGGTCTCTTCAGGTCGGAAGTAAATGTAGAATAAACGTGGGAAGACACAGCAATCCACTTTGACCCTCTAGCTGACAGTTATGTTAACACATTTTTTTGCATTATTTTTAAGGTACTTTTGTAGGGGTGCCCCTCTTTCTCAGTGGAATAGTCTTCAGCACACGTCACCAGCATTTCTCATGCCCACATCATAAGCAGAACGTTTGTCTTGTGCATTTAAGGCAAAATACTGCTAACCTTAAATTCCCAAACAGTTCAGGTGCCGATACTGTGTGTCGGAAGTGGTACCGTTAAAGCTTTTAGCAAGGCAGTGGTTATAGTGACTTACTTTGTTACTGTACTGTGTGCCGCACCTGCATTTTGCCTGCTGCCCTGTTAACGGAAAAGTACCAATCCTAGTTAAGGAAAAGACTACCTATCTATCTGCAACCCACATTCCAAGATCTGGTATTAAGAAAAGCATAACATTTATATAAAAAACAACTAAAATTGTTCTCGGCTAACTAATGCAATAAAGCTTTCATCAGGTCAGTGACAAGAACTAAAATCAAGAAAAAAAAGACATAGCTATCTAACCATAAATATAAATAAACTATAACACTACATATATAAAAAATACATCTAGCTAATAATATCTAGTAAATATCAGGGTGGGAGGTTGGCATAATGGTTAAGATGCTTACCTTACAGGGACTAGATGTAGAGTTTGATTCTCACAGGGGGTAATTGGCTAGGCTCAAAATGGCCCACAAGGGCAGTTACCTTAGTACTAATCTGTGAACCTAGGAGAAAAAAGTCAGTGCTTTGCAAAAAAAAAAAAAAAAACTTGTCATAACAGTCTTACAGCCTCAAAATCATGTTTATACAATGAAAACTAGTAGAAACACCACACAAGAAATATAGCTATTTTTATTTCCTTTTGCATTTTGTTATAACTTATCTCTTCCTCAGCTGTAAAGAGAAGGCATAAGACAATTCTTGTTTACCAGTATTTCAAAATTTTCAGTATATACAAGGCAATGTATTAACTGCAGTACTTGTTTAATTTTTCTGTGGATTTTGGTTTACATATAAATGATTGTTGAACTTTTATGGTGTGGCAATCTTCTCTTAATGGAAGTTAAAAAGAAACTGATATAATCTGGGTGGAATGCTGTTTTCAAAAAATACTACTGTGTGAGTGTAACACTGCCTTCAGACTGAAGTTATTTACACACATACAAAATTCATGGAAGTCTGCATTTTCTTTGCTGTACAAATGTGTGTGTGATCGGACAGCTATTGAAGAACTAGTCATTTCTGAATAAAGTATGTCTTGGTCATTTATTTAGCAAAGTAACCTCCAGCCCCTCCCCCAGCCTCCAGGTTGAATAGGGCATGGTGCCTAACCAAAACTTCAGCCATATTGTACGTCCCCTTACTTTACTTTTGTGCAAACTGTGTTAAGCAATTCTTATAGTAATAACTCTGTGCACTTCATAAATAATTTACCAAAACTTTCTGCATGTAATCTAAATAGTAATTCAGTTTATGAAATGACAAGAGCGATTAGTATGTGTACCTGCAGTTTTTTCCTCAGTCAATATTAATACATGAAAAAGTACTACCTCTAATCCTGCACATGCATGTCTTTCATTTGGAGCTATATATGTAGTTTATTATGTATACATACGTTTCATTTGCATTTATTCAGCACATTCTGTTAATTACATAACCATAACTATTAAAAAAGATGCTTGTATGTGACAGATAGAAAGATACATAGATTAGTTCTAGGCCAACTGCCTTTGTGGCCCATTTTAAGCTTAGCCAATTACCTCGTATGAGAAATCAAACGCATCAACTTGCGTTTGTAAGGTAAACACCTTAACCATTATACATATATTTTTGCATTTCTTTGCATTAACATAGCAACATTACAGATAATATTTACAGTTACACATCTTTCTCAGCAAATACTTCTATTTATGCAAATATGTAATAAACTGTTGAATATGGCCCAATAAAATGACGGCCATTAAAAAAATCGTGCTTATTATAGAACTCTAGCTTTCTTTCTGCTACCTGATCTACGCACTTGGCCAACTGGTCAGGCCTACGCTTCTGCAAGTCCTCAAATCAGTGACAACATTGTTGGTTAGACGGGCTGATAGCTGTCAGGGATGCAAGGTTATGACCCATCTCCTGACAGATATAAATCTTTTTCCCGGTGGTAGATTTTGTGTATGCCTCAATCTTATCCTGACATGACTCCTTGAGAATGTAGAGCATAAGGATCTCTGTGACATCAGTTTGGCATGTGGACATTGTGCCTTCACAGGTGATGCCATGATGTGAAGTGCCAGAACTAGAATGAAGAAAGTAAGAGCAGGGCGTTGCTTCAGATGGTCTGAACCACTCCCTCTGGTGTGGGACATCACCTTACCTAAACCAAGTTAAAGTAGCAGGGGCAAAACACCAGGTATACACATTACTGGCAAGACTGGTTTAACCAAAAATGATGCGTCAAACAAAGTGTTTCCTTAAAAGAAACCATTTACATTTTACTTACATGCTGGATAAAAAGTGACAAATATGGAATGACTGTTACATAGAAACAGGCAGGGGAATTGTATATTATTATGTGTGTTATGTACAAGTTTTGGTAACCTGGAGTTGTTTGAGGTGCTAAAGTGTAACGGACGACATTAGATGGGCAGGGATCGCACTTCTTTTGGTGAAAACTGCCATTCAGATTACTCCATTTTGTTGTTTTTTTTTAACTATATTCTGATCTAAGTTAGTCTAGGTCAATTTGCACATTACTGCAGGCAAGCTTAGGACTCCTGAGGAGTGCTGTGGACTGCAGAGTTGTCCACAGTGTGCCCATGTCAGTCTGAGCCCACATTCATGATCATCCAAGACCAACAAACGTGTATAGTGACATATGGGTGCACATTACTACGATTCATAGAGATAATGAAAAAAGGCCTAATTTACATAAAACAAGTGTAAATGACTCTGAATTTAAGTGGAAAAGTTGAACATCTCCATATTAATTTGCCAATACTAGCATAATAAAGCAAATGTTTTAGGATACTGTAGACTTCTTAAAATAAGCAAATAATTAAAAATAATCATTTAATAAGAAACACTTAAAATAAGTAAAATTGGAGAGTAAAAGTTAAGAAATGTCATGATGGCAATAAATGATTGCTGTATTTACTGTCATTTACATGATGGACTTCAGTAATAACTGAAAAGAATCATCACTTTGGCATCATTTAGTGACTGCATACATGATGGAAATGTAGTCTTTTAATTTGAAGTTCTGCAGTGGTAAGGATGTCGACATGCATGTGCCTTCACTGGGAGATTTTTAAGTGACAGTGATGAATAAAAAATGTCAGTATTATGGAAACATGATAATGGTAGAGGGTAGGTAAAGGATGAATTCCGTTATAAAATGGATTGCTTTGATTACCTGAATGCACTGCAAGTAATATATGGCAATTGCACTTGGCTACACTGAGTGTGATGTGTGTTAGCTAATATTTTTTTATGAAGGAGGCAGGCACAATTGACCAGTGTTTTGTAGTTTAAAAGTTGAGTATATCAAAAACTTTTCACTGTGTGACTATGCCCTCACCCCTTTTTGAACATGCAGTAATGATGGAAAATAAGGGATCAAAGCAGAGAAAGGATCACTTTGGCCATGAGTAAAATCGCATCCTCATGGCATCCCTTTGGACATAAGGAAAAATTCTATTTGCTAAAGGGAGGCCCAAACAAGCTGAGAGGACCAACGCCTGAATTCAACCATTTAGCAACATTAATGTAGTGGGTTGCAGAAAATGAGCATTAGCATAGTGCAAGAATAGGGGAAATTATATGCGAAGACATGCTAGAAGTAAAGTCAAGCAGAATGCAATTCCTGTACTACTAAGGGTAGTGTGTGTTTGTGTAGGGGGTCTGACAATTATTCAATTAATGCCAGATGAGAATACCTTCTATCCATCCATGGGAATGACTATGACACATAAGACTGTGGAACATGAATAATCAGAGGTGGTGCGGACACAGTGTAATAACGTCTGCTCATAAAGGCTGGTTTAAAGACAGTAACAAACATTTTTAGAGAGAACAAAATGTTGACAAGGAATGATATTATATAACATATTACAATTAACTATTAATAGATAAACCTTGTACATCAGCAAAGAATAGCAAGGAAGTCAGTGTGCAAGGTAAGTGCCCCACTCGCCCCTTTATAAGCAAACAGTAGTGGGTGTTATTTCATTAGCAACATTTTCAAATTATTTTTTTTTGTTTTCAGCGTCAGTATCAGAAGCAAATAGTTCCACTATAGCAACAAGTGCTTCTTTAAGTTCTTGCAAATTCATATTTATTTCTTCAGTAATGCTGTTTATTTTCCAGCCATCTGTGTGTTTCCCTAGTAAATCCTGTGTGGGAGTTGGCCATAGTACTAGAATTTAGTTTTACTGTCAGACTTTCTAGTGAACAGTCTCCATTTACTTCCTTTGGGTATTGACTGACTTTATCATCTTGAAGTTATGGAAATGTCCCCAATGCCAAAGTTGTAAAGCATAGCTATTTTTCCATTGTACAGTCTTAAATGGTCAACTCTCGCATAATATGTTCATTAGTACTGTGAAAAACTATAGCTTTGACTATACTGACCTTTAGCAATGTGGTGTCTATGCTTTAAAATCTTAACCTTAGCTTTCCTTCAGAGAAATATACATTCTGTTATGTCTGGAGTCACCATTTACAGATATCTTTGGTCCTGAGAAATTTTAAAATGTCATGGTCTCTACATCTATTTGTAAAGAATTTGTAGAACTAGATGACATTTTATTTTGTTGATGTTGAACAGAGAGTTTTTTGAGCTTTCCACTTTGCCTTAATCCGTTGACTTCAAGTCTTCCTTACTTTCAGCTGTCAGGGTGGTACTGCCTACATATCAAAGATTAATAATATTCTCTGTATCTTTAATTCTATTATCTGATTTGTGTAACCAGTATTTGACACATGCATGTTATATGGTATGTGTATTTTTGTGCCAGTATGTTCTATAGTGTGTGCGTGTGCAAAAAATGGCTTGAGTGTTATCTAAATATATAGAGGTTTTTTCATTATTTAATATGAACAGAGATGCCATGTAAACACTTATGAGATCATTCATAAGTTTGTGATATTTTAAAATATTGTGGATTATAAGAACCAAAGTGCATTTTAGATCTCCTCAGGTTACCAATGACTGTTTCTAACCATATTGGCTTACACTAAAGAGAATGTCAGCAGTTACAAAGGTGTGGCTTTTGCAAACACAGACCCTTCAAGAAAGGAAAATGTTTAGAATGAACAACTTAAAAGTTGTTTCTCATCCTTGATCTGCTGTCAGACAGAGTATAAAAGCACTAACATTTTTCTTAAGTGTAAACCAATGTATAGTTAAGGAACAGAAAATTCAGAAGGGATAATAATGATTCATCACTTCCAGACAACTAGTTTAAGATCCCTAACAAACTGCTCACCAAGAGGAAAGCTGTACCTCTGTATAGGAAATCGGACCACTTTGCCAAATGACATGGATCAGAAATTAGATAAAATGTCTATACAAAGAATCAATGTGTCAGATAAAACTGATAGACAATCAGTATGGCTACCACAAAAAGATACTGAAAACTATTTTAGTGTGTATTTAAATAATGAGTATTTGTGTAATTTAGTTGTGCAGTTTTTTAAGCACTGATAATGGCAACCTGAAAACATGATTCAAGTGATTTAATTTTCAAATGCCTCTACTGATAGATTGGTCAAGCTGTTAATTTAGTGAACAATGCCGCATTTGTAAAGAGGAATATGAGATTTCCTCATATTGTCTGTAAGGGATCTTTGCAACTGTATGGAGACTTTATGGTAGCAGATTCGTGTCTATATCAGAACATCGAAGTATTAAAACTTTGAATCTTCTGATATTGAACACTATTCAGCAAATGCTAAGAATACCGAAGCTGCAGAACAGAGAATTCTTTCCTCGGGAAAGAATTTGGTTGGCCGTTTCTGTGGCTTCACTATTCTTAGCGCTGTGGTGGAAAGTTACGGGTTGGGTTCAGGTAAGTATGCGATTGTATGTTAGGGTTAGGGGTGGGTTAAGTGAGTTAGGGTTAGGGCACGGGTTAGGCGTGTGTGCGATAGTAACAGACTTTAGGGTTATGGAGGGTTTAAGTCAGTTAGGGTTAGGGCACAGGTTAGGTGAGTGTGCGATAGTGATGGACCTTAGGGTTAGGGTTTGGGTTAAGGTAAGTGGGTAGACAGTAGTGTATGTTTAGTTTAGTGTAGTGTTAGATGTAAAAAATTAACTGTATGTGTGTGGTTGCTGTTTGTTTGACATGCTTGTGTTGAGTGTATGTGTTTCAGAGCAGTGAATTTTTTCCATGGAAAAAAAATTTGCTGTTCTGAATGTTCGATATTTTCATATTTAGATGTTTTGGGGCCGATGAAATAGCATTTGCTATTTTCATCCTTCGATAACGTGACATAAACGTGCAGATTCATGGTATCAAAGCTCAGTACCTTGATTAAGCAATGTGTTTTGCAGATTCATAATGATCAAAGTAGATCTTTTTGTTGTGTAAAAAATCATGGAAGTTAGTCAAGTCTGCACTGCCAACACCTGCAGGGAACTCAGATGATAGGTCTTAATGTAAACAATTGCCAGCTTATCACTCCCAAGTTTGAGTTTTCAGTTTTAGTGGTAGTGCCTTTTGTGAGTAACCTTATGCATCACATCATGTGGTAGCAAGAATCTATAGGCTTTCTAAACTAGTAACGTAAGCAGAGGCATCATCTCATGTCTGCCTTGCAAGTAAAATTATAACCTGTGCTCCCTTGCATTGTACTGTGATTGCAGGGTGAACTCCGGAACTTAAAGCTTGTGGATTGTGTTTTAAATCTTAAATTTAAATAAGTAGTCACGGATATCATTTGTATAACAAGGGTCTTTTTCCTGCAGTGACTATGTTCAGAAAACTATGTTGGCTACATCTAGTCAAAACTTAAATTAGCAACTTTAACCTGTTCAGTTAAGCAGTTTTGAACTCTGCAGTACAAAGAGCTGTACACTTCACAGGCTCCGTCTAGTTTTAACTCTGCAGTACAGAGAGCTGTATACCTCACAGGCTCTGTCAAGTTTGCACATTTTTTTCTTGTAATATCTGGTAGTGTACTTGCACTATGGTAATTGCTACCTTGGCTTTTATTTAAAGGAGAAGTGATGATGGTGCAGCTGACAGAGCTGAGCACTAAAATCACTTCTGATCTGTTGTAGTGCACTGAAATAGGACACACATGTAGCTTCTTGCTTTGCATCCGAATTGGAAGGTTTCTTTTTTTTTTTTTTCATTTAAAGGAAAATGAAAGGCAGAATTGTCTCTCTGTGGAGAAATTTTTTATGCTAAACCTTTTTTTTCTACTCTCTCTCTCTCTCTCTCTCTCTCTGGTAATGATGACAAGGTTTTCCAATTAGAAGTGGGAGTTTGCTTACTTGTATGGTAGACATTCAAGCTGCACTTCAGTTATTATGTTCATCTACTGCCCATGCATTCATTCCTTGCCCCAACATTCTATGACTTGCTCCCAAGTGACTTGCAAAGCAAGCCAGGTTTTCTTTAACTAATCCTAACTTGTCTTCTAGGAAAAAAAAAAGCCTCTTGCACTTTAAATATCCACTAGTTACCTTAAGATACTTTGCTTGGTATTCCTCCTGTGACTTTTTTAATTTCATGACAGAGGCAGTCAGTAAATCGCCCCTATATAAATCAATTTTGTGATCCACATTTGGGTTGCAAGGCTAGGTTTGTAAGGGCACTGGTGGCCATTAGCCTAGTGTACATCTATGACAGCAGCAGAACGGATGATGGTGACAGTAATGGTGCTAATGGTGATGGTGATGACATAATTATATTTACGAGAGAGCCTGTGGAAAGTGGCAGGCATTCCCCAAGTTTAATTTCAGAATCATAGACCCCACAACATATTAGCAACTCTACCGAAAATAACAAAGTAATGCACATGATCACATTAAACTCTCCCTTGTACAAGAGGAACAAACATGCACCTCAACACCAACATCTCTAAACACAGAGAAACACTTTTCAGGATAATGGCAGATATTCAGAGGTAGCAATTTCCACAGAAACACCTTTACAAAGGGGAGACAGGTGCAGGAATTTATTATAGCTACCCCAGAAAACATGTAAAGCATTGGTTGCCCAGCAAAACATGTGCCATGACACCGTTAGGACTCACAAAACTGCCACAGAGAGTTAGCTGAAAATGCTCAGAGCCTTCCAGGGTATATGTGGGGACAGGAAATGGCAGAGAGTAGGGATAATGCCATGATCACAATGATGCATAGTATGGTGGTACAACAAGCATCAGGGGCTGCTTCCCTCTGTACACTATAAAGGACATACAAAGTCAAGCTGGAGTCAGTCTTGCAAGGGGAAGAGGATGAGGTACTGCCCAGACACGTGGGTTGAGATCACATGAGAAGACAACTGCTTCTCAGTAAAGTACTGTAAATAGTCTGGGTGAATCAGCTTAACAGATTTCATGCAGGTAACATCAGCATTCATGTACACCTAGCAGAGCCTCCATTTGTCACAATCATGACTACCAACTACTGTGAGATCACTGTCTGCAGGATCAGCTGTGTCAAGTATGTCACAATATTGGGCCAACTCAGTTTAGAGGTCTCACGGTAGCCCCTCTTCAAAATCACTTGTACCATCACCTAGTCTATCTTTAGGTGATGTGTAGGACTCATTTGATCTTGAACTACCATAGATCATGCCTTGCAATTAAAATTATGTAACTTAACACAGTCACCTTCAAAGACACAGCTGAATGTTTAACTTGAAGGGGAAGAAGATAAAAAAAATAGTTTGGAGGGAGGGGAACCAATGTTGCAAATATATGCATGTCTTCCCTTTAATCCTACTACATAGACCATCAAGGAAAGGTGGAAAAAAATCTGTATGACATGTCATTGCAGTCATTAACAACAATGCTATATACATTACCATTGTTACAACTGGCAGTTACCTACAATATAAAAGTATTAATACACACAAATTTCCAGGAGAAATATAACAGAGAATTATAGATTAAATGAGTATCCTGCCACGTAACTTTGCACTGCAGTCACTTCACCCTCACTACTTCACAAATAATACTATTAGGTCTCTGAAGTCACAAATTACTGTGTATGGCAACATAAAAATAATCAGATGTGCAGTACCACAGCAGGAAACAGCACAATATTTTTTTCAGTTACAATGTATTAACTTGTGAAATATTGAAATGATTCCGTACTTAAGTAAAACACTACAGCAGAATGTATTCATCAAAACAGAGCAAACTGTGATTATTTATATGATGCCTTACACATCACTGAACAGGAGTCAGTGAGTACTCAGACTTTGCTAACAATAATACGAGGAACTTTTTTGAAAGAGAGAAAATAATTTTACGATGAGAGAAAGAATTGTCAGGCAAACAGTGACAGCAGACCATGCACCACAAGGCACAGCCCACATATATCATTGCATGTTTCAATTATACTCTTATGTGTTTTTTTACAAGAAAGGAAACGCTAACCTGAATGCCATGGCCCATAGTTCTGGACTTGCCACCAGCCATTACCTGCACAGACATATGCCATGTATGAGCCTGTCACATGGGGCCCCTTTACTACTGCTGCTGTTAGCTGGTCATCATTAGTTATAGTGGGACTGTAAATGGGAACTGCAGTGACAGCATGGGTCACTACACTACCACACCAGCACATGATCAGGTTACCCAGAATACAACAGGCAATAAATATCTTGCATGCAGTAGTTGGGCAACACTGAAGGGAATCCCCAGACTCATCCAGGCACCTGAAACCACTTTTTAGAAGGCCGAAGACCCTCTCAATGACGCTAAGGGTTTGGGACAGGGATATGTTACAGATGTCCTCTGCAGCTCCACTTGGATTTCTCATGGATGTCATAAGCCATGGCTCCACTGGATATTCAAAATCACCTGAAAAACAAGAGAGCGAGAGAAAGGGGGGGGGGGGCAAATCAAAACAAAAATAAATCTTTTGTTATTCATGCTAAAATGTATAGTTGAATACCACTTAAAATACAATATAAAACCATATATTGTTCCACTTACCAACAAGATGCCCAGTAAGCATCCTACCATGCAAGAAGAGGCAGTGTCAGATATGGGAATCATGTGCACTTCCAGGATGCTGGGCAGACACATTGGAGATTATCTCCCATGCAGCACATATTACCTGGCAAATGATGGAATGCTAGCCCTTCCTGTTAACGTAACAGCTTGTGGAACAGAAGGGGCTCTAGTTGCAACATAGTTGTAATCTATCACACAGAGTACCTCATGGAATGTGACACCCCATAAAAAGCACTCATAGTCTAGCTTAGTCTTGAGGTGAAACCTGGAAATAGATGTCTTGATCCACACGTGCCAGGAGTACATCCAGGAACTGCTGTGGTATCCTTGAGGTAGAAGCCTATGAGATTCCCAACATGTCCCCAGTCTGTCACTGGAAGATACCCATGGCAAGTATAAAAGGATAGGGAGTCAACGCACATCTCCAGTACCCCTATGGAGGTCAAACATACCCAGTAAGAACCTTATAACAGCCCTGTCCACTCTGAACCAATCAAGGATTTCCTGATTTATATTCTTGCCTTCTTGACCAGTGGGCATCGCTGGGTGCAAGCAGTTTTGTCACCACCAAGACAAGCAACTCACATCTGAAAATAGCAAAACTAACAGCAAATGACAGCATTATTGTGGATTTCAACTCAGATAGATTTGGCGAGACTTCTCTTTATACAACTTATCAACAGACAGCATGAGCAAGGGCAAAAATGTCACTATGAATCACAACTGGTGTAGCGAATACCTCATTAGCATATTCAAGTTACACAATTCTTCATTTGCATCTTATTATTAGTACATTTGTATAGGCTCATTCAAGGTCATCATGCACTTGTGTAAATGGCCTCTAAGAATCACAGCTCAGCTGCCATAATTCACAGACACTGCAGATAACCTAAACGCATAGGAATGTTGCCCTAAATATCAATAATCCCAACACCAAAGAGAAACTGCACCTCAATGTTTCACAGAGGTGTTTCTACTGCTGATAACCTTCTTTCTTGCCCTTAATCCATTTTCTCCTAAATTTAAGTTGTTTTTCAGCCACGACTTATTTCTATGGGCAATGCTGGATTTACAACAAGCATGCTGACTGGCTGGTCCAATTAGTGTGCATGTTATATAACACTAATTGGTTAGCATGGTACAATTAAGCAATAACCAACAGTACGGTTATGTGTTTTGCATCATTTACCCAAAAGTGAAGTTGTTAGACCTCAAGGGCAAAGCACAAATGTTTTAACAAGAGCACAAGTAGGTAAACAAATGCACAATTGAGACTGATTATTCTTGCTGTTATGCAGCTACCAAAGTTTACTTTTATTTCTAATTTTTGAATGTTGCATGTTTTTATGTCTGAAAAATGTTTACTGAGCTAAGGATATTTAAAGCTATTTCAGACAATGGCAGCAACATCAGAAGTGTGGAAGCCACTTTCTTTAAGTATGTATATAGAAAAAATGTTCAAACAATGTGTTTAAGTGTACCAATACTGCTTCTTGTGTGTTTAGCTCTCGGAATCCTATAATTTATTTTGAGATTACTTCCCGATTCTATCAGCATCCAAATTCTGTTAAAGATATTACAGATATTCCTTATGCCTGAAATGTTTGGAGGTCTATGACTTTATAAGTTTAACATACACACTTTTAATAGTTTTGCATGTATATATTTTGTATGTAATAGGCTTTTAAAATTTCAGCGCTACCACTTTATTTTATTTAAACTATTCCTTAACAGGAAATGACATCATTTTTTCAAATGGAAAGTGTATTTATGTACCTTGTTTGCATAGCATTTTCAATGGCCTGAGGAAGACTATTGTTGAAAGCGCTCGCCTTTTTATGTTAATTAAAGTTTATTCCGCCTAACGCTTGGTTGTTCTTGATTTTGGAACTTTGTTACAAGCTATTGTTAGACGGAGGGAAGCAGCTGTTTCTACCTAAGTTTATAAGCATGTTTCAAAACATACACTGCAAATCACACACATACTTGGTTAATTTAACAATTTCTGCTAAGATACTGCTGCAAACTTAAAAAATAAAACAAAAACAAATTAATTTACAGTAGATGTTACATAACTTATGTTTGTTTGGAGAAAATTAACTTGTTGTGTGTGAGGTGGAAGAAAACATGGAAGTAAGTACAAATTCAATAAAACTGTTTTTCCATTTCTAACTGTATGTCTACCTTAGGTGTTGAACTATGGGCAACAATCTTTTTTTTATATAACAGAGGCTGTTTGGAAACAAAGGAGCATGTTGGTGGTAATATGAAAAGCCACATATGTATACAAGAAAATGGCTTAAAAGATAACACACCAACACTGCGGAAGCAGAACACCCACATATTTAAGTCTACTGACAGGTGGACAGAGATGAGCCTGTAGGAACAAAGGCAGCACCCCACACGCACACCCAAAATATTATATACCACATCCACATGCAATAACATGAAGGTCTCATTTTTCAATGGAGTTAAAAACAAATAAATCCAGAAAAGCCAGAAAACGATCCAAAGTTCAACTGTTCTCATCATGTCGTAGGTATGGTATTTGACACTTTTAGCTTTAAAGATGAGGTAGACATACTGTCTCTCTTAAGAAAAAAAAATCATACACATTATGAGAAGAAGAACCACCTTCCCCATGCAATACATTTATTTTTCATTAGAAATCAAGACGTTCAGGAGTCAGGAGGTGCTTATATCACAGAACTGAAACACAGTGAAAGACTGTGCATTTTGGCATCTTCCATGATTCAATGATAATGGACAGAATTGTGAGCAGGATCAACAATTATCAAGTTAGGGCATATGATTGAGGGAAGCTAACCTGGCACGTGATAGATTTGTGTAGGGTGTATAAACTGAATCATTCGACATAAAAAAGTGACAGAAACTGGAAGTGTGCAAAATAAAAGCTGGGAGTACGAATGACAACAACATGAAGCTCAACAAGGGTAAAGCATAAAAAAACAAAGCTCCAGATAAAGCTGCAACCATATGGTTACCCAATAAAGAACATAGTAAGCAATGAGCACTCAGACACCACAAGCAATGCAGCTACAGTCAAGAGAAAGAACAATGCAGTGCCACTATGAGTTTGTAGGCTATGAGATGGGTGTAACTATTTCAAAAGTGTAGAACACTCAGAATACTGAACTGTATGCATTAGAGACAAAAGCGAGAAATGCCAAAACATAGTTGACGTATGCACTGTACATATAGTACAGTGTGCAAGTAGCCAGAAAGACAACTGCTAGTCAGAAAACAACTGTGATAAGAGGAAAGATGATTACACTTTAAGTTTAACACCAATTCAGTATGTAAAATATTGTTGAAAACTTAATTAAAATCATAGAATCGGCCTAATACAATGTGCAAATTAATGTGAAATATTTTAAATTATACAACGCCCCCCAATTAATATTCAAAAACGTGCACGCTGATTGGTCAGTGTGCACATTGTAAATCAGAGTTATAGTAATGGAAAAAGGTCCGGTAGCCCAGACTTTTTCCATTACTGTAACTCTTACAGCAACACTGTCTCACTATGTCAAACGAGTTTAACACAGCGAGACAGCTTTAAAAAAAAGCAACAGAGAATATGTCTCGCTATGTTAAACCCATTTAAAACAGCAAAACAGTTTGTAAAAAGCAACGGAGATCTTGCTTTCTCCGTTGCTTTTTTTAAAGCTGTCTCGCTATGTTAAACCCATTTAAGATAGCGAAACAGTTTGTAAAAAGCAACGGAGATCTTGGTTTCTCCATTGCTTTTGCCCACAGCTCTTATGTACTGCGTACGCATATGCAGTACATCAGAACTGCCGCAGAATACCAGACAGCTGCGGAAGGGCAGCAAGGAGGCATTACACAATGCCATTATTTAAGAAAAATAATTATTTTTTTTCTTAAATAATGTCATTGTATAATAGCAATAACCCACTTCTGGGTGTGGGTAATGCTGGATTTACCCACGGTTGGCTTTGTTTGGCCACTCGGGCTTCACCCTCGTGACCAAACCACACCAACCGTGGGTAAATCCCGCATTACCCACACCCAGGCGTGGGTTATTGCTACAATACTCTAGGCATTAACTGAAAACTATGAATCAAGTTCTGGTTAATTTTGAGGAAAAAGTGTAAAAAATAGAAGCTGGTTTACAGGTGGTGTCCTTGGAAAAACATTTAAATCAGGTTGTAATGCTTGTTAGACACTTGGTATGATTCCAAGGTTTCATACTATGCAGTTACAGAATAATTACAGATTAATGTGCGGACATCAGCACAAATAAAGCCAATGCTCAGAACTATAAATCAGACAGTCTTAAAGTGGTTAAAAAAAAAAGTATTTGAAATAGTCAAAATGGTAATTTACACACATGTAAAGTACCCTGTGATGGATGACAGGTTGGGTGCATATTCTGCAATGTCAGCACAACAGTGCGCACATTCAGAAGTAGCTTTTTAGTCGTAGACAGCTTAACAAAAGAAGCAATATTACTACACATTTTTCTCCCATTAAAGTAATCATTAAAGAATATGCTTAAAGTGTTGGTATAGATAGCAAGTGTAATAACAGGAATACTGCTAGGATTGTTTCAGTAAATGTTACAATACTCAAGGCACACGCTGTGTTCCTCAAGCTATGGGTAAATGTCCTGAAAACTTATTGTGCATAGTTTACTGGTCTAGGCTGCCATCAGGACAGTGTTCTGCAAAGTTTTCAAGTTGGATAATTCCAGTAAAACATGTACTGAGGAGTAGAACTACGAACAGCTGCAGTAAATGGAAACTACTGAAGTCATCATTAAGCTAACAATACTGGCTGCAATGGGTGAACAGCATGGTGAAAACTGTGAAGAAAGACAAGCCAAGAATAAGAATAGATACAAAAGATAAACATCTCAAAAGGGAAGCATTACCCACCTCATACAAATGAAAAATTGTTGCAACTACAGTGGATATGAAAAGTTTACACATCCCTGTGAAAATGCCAGGGTTTTGTGATATAAAAAATGAGACCACAATAAATCATTTCAAAACTTTTCCCAGCTTTAATGTGACCTATAACCTGTACAATTCAATTGAAAAACAAACAAATCTGTTAGGGGAAAAAATATAGAAAATAAACATACAATAAGCTGGTTGCACAAGTGTGCACACCCTTAAACTAATACTTTGTTGAAGCACCTTTTGATTTAATTACAGCATTCAATCTTCTTGGGTAAGAGTCTATCAGCATGGCACATCTTAACTTGGCAATATTTGCCCACTCTTCCTTGTAAATGTGCTCCAAATCTGTCAGATTGCAAGGGCAGCTCTTCTGCATAGCCCTCTTCAGGTCGCCTCACGGATTTTCTATTGGATTTAGGTCTGGGCTCTGGCTGGGCCATTCCAAAACTTTATTTTTTTTTTCCGGTGAAGCCATTCTTTTGTTGATTTGGATGTATGCTTGGGGTCACTGTCTTGTTGAAAGGTGAAATTCCTCTATCTTCTGCTTTCTAGCAGACGGATGAAGGTTTTGGGCCAAATGTGACCTGGTATTTGGAACTGTTCATAATTCCCTCCACCTTGTACCAATCCTTCTTTTATGCCTAAGGTGGTGAATGAGTTGTCTCAATTAGTCTACCACTTTTTTCCCTTCTTTGCAATCAGCTAGTAAGAAGGTGTTGCACACTTCAGATGTGCATAGACAACTTGGATTTATTTGGACACAACTAAAAGATTTTAGAAGATCTGATCAGCTTTTTGTTTTTTCATCCTAGATCATTAGGTTTAGCAGTGTCCAAGCAGATTATTTCTTTCTTGGATTTCTAAAGCCATTTAATTTTGTTATTCTTATCATGATAAAAAAATTCCCTCTGTGGTTAAGGCTCACTCTAATAGGACTGTGGCTTATTCTGGTGCTTTTTTCAAAGGTTTGTATATTAATTCTATCCTTGAGATGGCTACCTGGTCTTCGGTGCATACCTTTACCAAGCATTACAAATTGGATATCATATCCAGGGCTAGAGCTGGTTTTGTTAGGGCCATTCTTCATGGATTCCTAGAAAGCTCTGCTGGCCCTTTCCTCCCCCTGTTTTCTTCCTGAGCTTTTGCACTCTCCTTCATTTTAAGAATACTGCAACAGTGAAATGGAAGGACGTGTACTCAGTCTACAACTATTTGCCAGATTTATTCTATGACAAAACTTTAAAAATACATAAAAGCGAAGGAAAACGTTTGCAATGCAGTACACAGTACCCCTAAATGATCATTTTAGGACTTGATGTTTTTTCACCTGCAGTGCCATGGCACCCATTCAGATGTGTTCTTTTTTTTTTCGTGTCTTGATATTTGATAATGAAAAGTTCCATTTCTTTTACCACCACCACAATTTGCTGGATGCCTTCTTTTGCCAGTGGTTCCTTTCTTTTCTACATTCTGGTGACTGCTTTCTTCACAGCTAGAATATCAGATCCAACAAAACCCTTGGCATTTCCGTCTTCTATCTAACACCATCAACAGAGAAACTGTTATCATTTTTCAAGCCAAATAATATTATAAAAGCTCTGTATTTAAAACTGTTCTAATTTAGCACACTGCAAAAAGATATGGATAAAATCCCTATAGTGTCATATAAGTCCACAGGTGATTACTAGGCTAATGACCCCTGGGGTGGGGACCTTTGTAAGCCTAGCCATGCTCCCCAAATGTACCTGACAGGTTTCGATACCCTATGGTTGTTTTTATGGAGTATATGTAAGCTTGGGCATGGTTACGAAAGCATCTGCATGCTGCCTCTGCCTACTAGAGAGGCACATGTCAGACCAGGGGTAAATTTTCAATTCCCCGTTCAGCGGTCCAAGTTATGCTCGAAATGACAGACTGGAGGCCTATTCTAGAGAAAGCGAAGTCTCTAAAATACACCTATCCATTTAGTGTGTCCTATTTAGATCTCCAACAAACATGTTAAACACTCACAAAGATTCTATAGAGTCTTGCAGCATCAGGAGTGGAAAAATACAAAAAAGGCATTTCCAGCCGAAAAAAAAAATCTAAATTGCCTCATGTTTGTAATATGTCTGGAAGCTAGGATACCTCTTTCCCAAACTGCATGAGCAACTGTAGTCCTTAGCGCTTCCTCCTAAACAAGTCTAAACTTGTGTCTCTTTGCCATCTTCTTATTTTAGCATTCATATTGTTTATATACAACTCCCTTTTTATCTGACTTTTCTTGCCGGTTTTCTATCCACCAACAGAAAATGTTCCATTTTGGACATTCATCCTGCTGAATTGTAGAAAACTTTAAAGCCTTCAGCTTATATAGTCATTTATTACACTAGTCTCTGCTTGTACCAGAGTCTGCATCCTTATTTGTGTACTGCTCTCAAATTACTTTTTTGTCTGTCATTAACTGATCCCAGTACATTAACCCCCCTACAAATTTCAGACTTCTGGAAATTTCTGTCACTTGTAGATTCCATTATTGTAATATTTCTGATGTAGCCATCTGATTCAAACATGACAGTCAGTGCGTTTGTCTCTTTCAATGAGTTATCAACTTTACCTCTACCACCAATAAAATTATCTTTTTCCTGTCCAACCATCTGTCCCTTAATGGATTACATATTCCTCTAATCCCTCCTAATTGTCAGGATGGTTTTCCAACTAGTGCTGATTTGGGTCCAATATCCCCAATAACATTTTAAGCCTTACTACATTGTAATATGTCTCAAAGCAAGTGACTACAAACCATTCTGATTCAGTGAGCAAAGCTGTATAATGTCCCATGCCATATGAGGGTTATGTTCCACCCATATATATTGTGTAATGTTTTTCTTACTTTACTAAAATGCTCAAATGAGGGAGGGAGAGACAAACCTCTAATCTGTATAATACTAGTGGCAGAAAAAAAACAGTGGACTGCCACAATTCGCTGCGTCATATCTATATGAATATTTTTTCCTTTCCAATGTAGACATTTTACTTTACTTAAAGTATCTCCTAGTGTTAAGGACATCAACGATTAAATTGTGTCTGATGACTTCAGTCCTATGTAACCTAGTTGACTGGAATCACTCAGAAAGGGGTGCTTCTCAGTCAGCCTGTTATTTACCGAGATTTATGAATTTAGACTTGTGTATTCTTATATCCCACAATTCTATAATTTTAATAAAGTTTCCAAAATATTGCTGCCAAATCCAGTTTAGGATTTGTCAGGTAAAGAAGCAAATTACCCATGTATAGTGCCAACCTGTGAGAAAATGCCAGCGACTCATAACCTTTACTTGTATCAGACTTAACCTACTTGCAAAGAGTTAAAGATAAATTGTGAACAGAGAAGACAAAAATAAGATGCTCCTTTCTAGTGCTTCTACTTAACTGAAAACATTTGGAAAGTCATATATTTCTTCTCTTTATTTATGCAGAGGCCTTTTAGAGCAAAGATTTTACTAAATGCAACCACCCCTCATGAAAGACCATCATTCTTAATACTTCAAAAATATTCCCAACAAACCGTGTCAAATGTCTCCTTTTCAGCCCAAACTTGTAGTTAGCAATGTTAGTTTGGATTTGCTGGCATCTACCAGCATACATGCTTTCAATACACTATCATGGGTAGTTTTGCCTGGTATAAAAAACTGTTCCAAATCAATGAAAGGAGGATGTAGGTATGTTTTTTGGCAATCAGTGCAGTAACTTATAACTGTGGCTAGGAATTGACATTGGTCTATATGATGTAAGGGATCCTTGCTTGGTTTATGAATAACTTAGGATAACCTGTTTATACATATTTGAGGTCTCTACATTTCCCAACACATAAACTGGTTTAGTAAACCCATTAATAAGTTTGCCTTTAAACATTACATATATTTCTAATAGTAAATCATTTGGCCCTGGTGTCTTACCGCTCTTTTTGACTTCTTAACATTGTTTCAACTTCATCCTCTAACTTCTTGCATTAAGCAGTTCCTCTAATCCTGCTCCAACCTTGTTAATGGCAGCTTGCATAGGAAGTCCTTCATTTCATTTGTCTTTCCTTCCCAAGACACCTCTGCTTCATAACATATTCACAAATATGAACTAAACTTCAGGGTGTATCGCCAGGTTTCTCACAAACTATTCCTGCCTTCCTGCCTTTTGACCTACAATCTTGCATATATCTTCCCACTTAAGTCCTCCAAATTTTAGAGTGAAACAATTTTGCCTTTTAGGTGATATTTCAAAATTTATATTGTAAGAGCTCTCTCAGCTTGGTCTACCTTAAAGCCTAGTATTTTACCAGTAGTACCTTGCAACTCTAGCACTCAAGTTCAGCCTCTTCCTTCTTACAAATCACTTCTTCCTTTAATAGTTCTGAAAGTAACCTGGCTACCAACTGTCTTTACTCAGCTACAAAATTCCTTAAAAGCTTCCTCAGTGCTTTTCTATAGCTATCTCATACTTTTATCCGACTCCCCCTTAATGTGGAAAGCTCTTTGCTACATACAAACAGCTCCAGTCTTCTTTTAAAATTGTTCTGCTTGACAAAAGCAAATGTTAAATCTCGAGTCTTTTCTAGCCAGCATACCCTCTCATAGACAATGCAGAATGGTTTAATGAAGACAAGAGGGTATGTATGCAAACTAAAGAAGATATACATGCGCCTTCCTATCCACAACTTTGTCTATTCCTGAAAATGATGTATACCTGCATGAAAAACATGTAAAAGTATTTGTAGGAAGCCTAATCACCTCATACATGTCTGTCATCCTAATTAGTGTAGCATACTTACAAATAAATTGGCTTAACTCAAGTACTCTGAGGTCTAGAACCAATGTGTACTTCATTAGCATAACAAACTAGTGTTCCAGTCTCCTACTCAACAAATTATTCTCTCAAGTGGTACAACCCACTCTCTTAACATTCTAGCAACATTCTGGTTAGCAATCCTTAGTTGGATACACAGATTTAGATTTACAATTGTGCATAACATTCCCTCTGCTTCCTCTTACTAATATAAATCTACAGTCATGTTTTGTGTACTTTCAGCAGCTCAAAAGCCACACTTATTTGCAACAGAATAGCAATACCATTTCAGCAGCTCAACAGATATGGTGAGAACCCCAATCATTTATACCCAGGGTTCCCTAGTCTCAATTGCTCAAGGTCATTCAAATGAATTTCTTACAGTAATAGAAACAAGAGGCTTAATTTTCTTAATGTACACGAACACTGTAGCTCTTTTTCCAGGACTGACAAACCATTAACATTCCATGAGAATATTGGAAAAAAGTGCTTCTTATACAGCAGATCACTATTTCAGTACCTTCTTCTCGGACATCCATCCCTAACTTTTGCTTTATGCAAGTTACAAATAGGTACTGTATTCAAGAATGAGCATAACATGATATTAGCATCTGTTGTATAATTTGTCAACCTTTTTGGGTACTCTTTGAATCTTAAACTGTATAAAACTTCTTATGAACTCACAAAAAGCATACATCAGAAAAACACCTATAACATTCAATAAAAAGTTGTACAAACTTTCAAAAATTGTTAGCATAATACTTTAAAATTTCTCACGTACACTTCCAAGTAACAGGCAACTTGTCTCTAAAAGAATAGGGATTCTAAATAAACATATACAGCATTCTTACCTGAAGCCAGGAAAAAAAACTTATGTTCTCCCAAGCCATCACTCATTCATTTCAGAGTCTCCCTCCTCTCCTCACATCAAATTACTGTCATATCTGCATGTCATTTTTACAGTAACTAATTTCTCGAGTTAAATGCTGAGGCCCAGACAATAAATAGTTTCAGTATGGCCAACATTATTTCCCTTCAACAAGAAAACCTACAATTCTTACTCATTAAGGCTCTGATGATCTTTGCATTTCACACTTAACTCATACACTCACAGCTACACAGAAAATATTATTCCTTGTTATCCTTATTATTTTACTTTGGATTACCCTTTGCAGATTTTCAGTCTGGTACTAAAATGTTCTTTTAAATGTTTCATCAGTCAGCCGAACCAAGAAAATCATCTGCCTGCCCAGACAGGCAAGAGGAGACAACAATTTCCTTCTTATAGGATATTACCCTTAACTTTTATCAGTAATACAGACACAACAATTATCTTAGAATACTGAATTTTAATGGAGAAGCATAACCATCCATCCAAAGCTTCACATTTGTTAAACTATACACCAAACACATGCACACTAAATTGTATAGAGGAAAATGTACTTGTACTTAAATTGTCAGTATGCAATACTTTATATATACATTTTAAGTGAAATACAATGTTTTTGTAGAAGAAATATTATTCTTACATCCAGTTCAATTCAAGTTAATACAATACAACACAACAAGTGTCCAGCCATCCAAAAGACATTCAAGTAATATGATCAGTGTCTTTAAGTCATCCTTCATCTACAGAATCTTGTAGTCTTGACTAGAACCTCTCTGAATTACTTCCTTTCTGATTAATTAAAAAAATTGCTTTCCTCCAATATCCTTCTGTTTAAAAAATGTCCTGATTTGTTTGATAATGTATTCGCCCATCCACGTTACTTTGGCTTTGTCCAGAATTCCTCAGCAAATAAGTTAAAAGATATCGGGCAATATGTTCATAAAACTGGAGTCAAAAAGAAGAAATGTTGCTGCATGATATATTGGAATTTCCTTGGCTGAAAATGGGGTTAAATCTCTGGACAGGAAAAACCACATTTTTTCCTTCCCATTTGTCCTGAAGTGGTTAGAGATTCTTCCTTTGCAATACTTGCCATGTGTGATGAGTTCTCACATTTTTCCTGAAGTAGTGGATGGAGTTTAGCCTCTGCATCTTTAAAAGCATAGAATATGTGTCATCCCCCTTGGGAATAACCCGGTTCCCTTGAATTACCACATTGATGGTAGTTCACTGAACACAGAAGGCTTTATAAGAGATCTGGGAACACAAGTTGACAGTAACCTCTCTTTTGACCACCACGTTGCCACTGTGGTCAGAAAGTCCTTCTATGTGGCACATCTCATTACTAAGGGTTTTGCATCCAGGAAGAAAGAGGTAATTGTCTCCCTCTACTCTTCCCGCATTAGGGCAATCGAGTACAATGCCCCATTTGGCATGTACCTCATTAGACACCTGCAACAACTGGAGAGGCTGCAAAAGTACCTCACAAAGAGGATCCTAAGCCTTAAACACTTGTTCTATATGGACAGACTAAAAAATCTCCAACTATTCTCTGTCTCATATCGACCTACTTAGAGGCAATCTCTGCTGGACTTACAAAGCCATGTCTGACCCAGCTCTGTTAGAAATGCTACATCTAAAGAAATCCCAATCCCTCTGCACCACACTCTCCAGAGACCTCAACCTCATTACCAAAATCAACAGAACATGCTGGAGGGACAGTTTCATAACGCAGAGACTGCCCATACTATGGAATAGACTTCCCATACATGTCAAGCAGAGCACCTAGCACCTCACTGGCCCTCTTCAAGAAAAATCTTGATGAGTGGATGGAAAATAGAAAATTCATCCCGGGGATCACTCCAGTGGCTCTACTCAACAGAGGCACTAGGAACTAAGGTCGGGTGGCACGATGCCAGGGTAATCCTATGGGCTAGACTTGTAAAGGCTCCAGGGCCATTAGCCTAGTACACACCTATGAACCTATGACTGCTCCCCCAGGATGGCTCATTCTGAAGCAGACTAGGCACAACAGCTTAAATGGCAAATTCACTCTCCTGCCATTTCATTGCATTACACAGATCTGTTTTCATTTTCCTTTGCTTTAGTTTACTCTTGTTTCTGTTGCATTTATTTCCTTTCTAGGAACCCACACTTTTGACAAAATCCATTCTTTAAGGTCAAAAGTATGGAAGCAAACCAAGAAACATTGCATGGAATAACTATAGTTATAAAAAAAAAAAAAAAAAAAATCAACATATCTTTCACAAACTCCACAAAATTCACCTCTCATCCTTATTCAGGAATACCTGTGAGGCAGAGTTTTTGTACACGATTCTATCTTCTTGATCCACTATTTTAGGCTCAAAAAGTTCTAATGTTGTTTCTGAGATGGTAATTCTATATTCCACCTCTTATGCCCCCTTGTTGAAACGAGAATTCAAGGCTGCTCCTACTTCTTCCATTTTTTTTTATCTGACCTCTTAATACAGGACAATAAATACTGTGCAGTGTGACACGCATCCTCTAAGCCAGTAATCAAGGAGCCTCAAACCTTACCACTGACACTGGTGAGGAACATTAAGTTAGAAAAGTAATCGACACACACAGTATTTTCAGATGCAGCTCTCTGCACCAAGCAATTTCCCTTAAGAGCACACTCGGAGCATGCTCCAGTCCTGGGGCTGGGTTTTCCTCTCCAGGCCCCAAATTAAGACTCAGAATACTGCAGAAATCAGTGCTCTGTGCCCCTGTTCCAAGTTGCTGACACGCACTCTGAGAATTGATTTACACACGCGCACACACACACAGACACAGACAGACCTGGGAAAGGTTAGCACAGATTTACCTGCTCCTCCACCCAGACTATAAGGTATATTCACTGCCACCAGTCAGCTACTTTAAGGCTCTTAATAGGGTACCAAACTAAGTTTTGTATTAACCAAGCAGCAAGACTTTCAGGAGGGTGAAGTCACAGTGCCACCAAATAAATGCAATTACTCTCAAAGGTTAAAATATTTTCTAAAAGACCAACCACAATAAAAGGTATAAATATATTTAATAATAAATAATAAAATAGAAAACATGAAAATACTGACTATTTAGTTACAATAAACACCAGAGTTTCAACTCACAGGAAATAAAAAAAAACACAGATGGAAAGACTGACAGATACAGAAAAACAATACTTTTAGCTAATCTCACAACTTTCCTAACTGACTGAAGAATTACTGTTCCCTGAAGTTACTTACTAAAGCAAGGCAAGATGAAGTGGATAATTGTTATTGGAACTGATGACAAAGACAGAGTGCAAAGTATCATCTATCACATTTGTCAATAATGTCTAAATACGATTTCAGTGCTGGCTACAAGATGACATCACATCTGGTCTCCAAATTCTGTGATTCCCGCACTACCCCCAAACTGGAAATTGAGCCAGGATCTAATACAGATGTGTCACAATACACACACAGAACAATGCTAAGACTTGTTCTAGCATCTGGAGACTGTAAAGCAATTCCAATACTTTCATCCTTTCTGTAGCGACTAACCCGCCATTCTCTTGCACCTTTTCTTAAGGTTAGCTGAGCTTAACCCCTTCCCTTCCAGCATCTGCTGTTAACATATATACATTCCATCGGTAACAATACAGTTTGACATACATGTATATTTATTTTCTGTCCCGGAGGACCCACTGTTGATACATTTTTAACACAAGCAACTTTACAAATACTTTTTTTTAACACAAGCATCTGTACAAATCAGTTTGATATTCAAATGACATAAAAATCTTTACATAACTCCAGCTAGCTATGCTGGTATATGTTACACATGCACTGCCCTACTCTCTCTGGCATAGCTGGCACTACCTCACATAATCACATGCAGTTCTAACATTATTGACTCAGATCTCTCTTTTTTCCATTAGTCAGGACATTCTCAACTTTATAGTTACAAGGCAGATCTCCTTAAGCCAAAATTCAGCCTGACCTCATGGCATCTCCAAATCACCTTTGTTTACCCATTTTTTCTTCATACAAGCATAATTAATAAATCACACCATCTAAGACTCAGAGATGAAGCTATATTGATAAATTCAGTCTTGCAGCACTAAAATTACAGCTGTAAACTCTGAAGGAAGCAGGAGTTTTTCTCAAGCACTCCTCACACATTCCCTGTCATGACACGGAGCCTCTGAAGTGCAAAAATCTCTTTGCAAAGCACCAGATAAGGTTGAGCTTTGCAGAAGTGTGATCTCCAGGTTCAGTGAAATTTAGTACACACCAGGTAAGCTAGTACACATTGTTGCAAGTATTCTGTATTCAGGGTATGAACAATGAAAATAAGATTTCCTAGAGAAAGATATAGAAGCTTTTTCAATGTCTCACAATTTGTCTACTAAGAAATAGAAAAAATATGAATCTGTATAAAAGAGAAAAATCAACTACAACATTATGAATGGGTGGACAGATAATGTTGCCAGTGTATCCAGACATTACAGTACATTTTCCATGCTGTGACAAGCTTTTGTACATACAAGGTCTGATGTTTAAAGTTGACAGAGCTATCACTGCTACTCATCCATATTACTCTATGTCACATAAAATCCAGAAGTCACATTTGGGATTTACCCATGTGAAGAAAATTACATGTGATGTACTTTAATGGCCTAAGATGTTGGAGTAAACTGAACAGATAGTACAAAGGTAAGACGAGTATGATGCATACCTCTCACTTGTTTCTGATTTTTCTTCATTTCATATTTTTTGTTTTGATTTTCAGGTAAATCAATGAGAACTACAGTTTGTCGATAATTCTATACAAGCTGAATTTTCATACTTTTTTGTCGCATGTTCATAAAACATCTATTCCATTACCTTTTGGAGTAAATTAGAATAATATTTAAAACTGTCATTTTGGGGAAATTGTCACCACTCCCTTAAAAAGAGGGAATGCAGCTGCATGATATACTGGACCTTCCTTGCTGGAAATGGAGGTAGATCTACTTTAGCACACGGATATCCATTATCTTCTCTGGGCTGAGTGCTATTCAAAATTCCCAGAAGTACAAGCGGACAAGACTACCAGTCAAAATGTTATGACAATGCTGAAGTATATTTTTACTAAATATGCTATAGCTGATGAAGCAATATCAGACAATGGTGCACAGTTTGTGAAGCAATGGGCATTTAAACAGAACACCTTGAGTCCTACATACCTATAAAGCAATGGGCAAGTAGTACAAATGGTCCAAGCTACTGAAAATCAGAAAAGGAAATGTGACAATTCTGAAAAATGAGACTGCTAGCCTTCCATTCTGGAGCACAGAAACATGCCCTTAGAATTTGCAGGACTTTAATCTTCATAGCTTTGGATGGGAGGACATCGTAAAGTTAAATCACTTACTTTGCATTCTCTACAAGCAACTGAAAATGAAAGGGCTGCAGCTGAACTGCTGATATGATTTAAAACAGTCTACAAAATCTCAACTCTCTTGACATCTGAGGCCAGAACAGTTTCTGCTCCCAATTTATCAATCTCCAGACTGGAATATGTCCTACCTAAAACTGCCCTTGCCTCCTTTAGAAACACTTCTAGGTTTACAGGAACTTACCAAGCTGTTGATATGCAAGGATCTTAAGAAGCCTAGCTTTACATTCTCATGGTACTTTTTTTAACTTTGAGTATGAATAACCAAAAGGTGGTCAGAACAAGGTCATGGGTACTAAGTTGGGGGGTGAATTAATCGTTTCCACATCAAGCCATTCAAATTTCATTTGGATAGAGTAAGAGAATTACTTTGCTTTATGCAAAGTGGAAGACAGTTCCACAGGAATGATATTCTCTGGGATACATATCTAGCCCTTCAACATGTCCTATGTATGTTGCAAAAGAGTACAAAAGCTCTTGATTGGGAGTATAGTCTATCACTGGACTAGTGAATGTGTAATAGGTCTAACAGGATAGGGTCTGCTAAGTCACCTCTTTGTAGTCTGTATGATGTAGAGAACATAGACAAACCTTTGAAACAGTCTGCATATTTTTTATGATTTACACATTTGATTTTTTAAGTGAGAAAGAGTTGTGGCTATTCCAGCTGTGCCAAGTATTTGTATAGGTACATAGCAAATGGGACATTTTATTCAACGATTGGTCTAATGAGAGTAGAGTACAGTTGTACGATTACATCCCTGGCTTCCATACCTTTAGATGTAAGATGTGTAATGAAAAAGGACTTCTGTAACATACTGGATATGTGGTTATCAATGGACAGATCATTGCTGACATAGGTTTCCAGATCCCTGACTATGGGATCAGCTTTGAGTGGGTGCATTGTTGATGTGACAGTTACAAGGGTAGCCATTCTTGGCCTACTATTATACATTTCTTGGCATTTAGTTTTATTTCATGGTTTTGACACCAGCTATTTGTTTGGGAAATGCCATCTTGGAGGATCATTATGTCCTCTGGTGAGTTTATGATGGCACCAAGTTTAAAGTCATCTGCAAACTTAGTCAGTGTTCCAAAACTTCACTAATCCAGACGACGGAAGACAAAATTCATAGGATTTATTCACCTTGGCGCTCATGAGCTTCAATATTTCTCTATCCAAACAGGCAACTGGCCTATCACAGCCAGGGAGACCTTTCTTCTCAGTTTCCTAAGCTTTACTCTTTCATGAATCCTACTGTACTCGCCTACGATGTAAAACAACTCATACACTCATCTGAATACCGTTAAAGATGGCAGGACACTTTACAGTTTTTCTGACCCCTATTGCCTTTCGACTGGTGAAAAAAACATCTTTAAAACTTCCCTGCACATGTGGAAAGCTCACCCTTATGAACTTCACAAATTAACCAACCTTCTACAATTGCGTAAACTTCTGAAACTCCATTTACAAAATCAAACTCTTCACTGACAAAGGCTAGTTTCCAAATGCCCCTGATTACCACTAAAACTCTACCTAACACAGCTACCTTTCTACTAAATTTGCCCATAATCTTACTTACTAAAACTTGCATACATTGTATATACTGTAAATAAATAGTATGCACATTGTACTTCCTGACAGCTCTGTTGTTTAGAATCACTTCCGCTGACAGATACAGGATATACCAGATTGACTGCTGGTGATGACTGTCTGTATGTATGCTGTTGTTGACAGGGCTATTATGTTGGTATGGTGTTGTTTTGGAGGGTAGAGCACATGAAAATGCTTCTGAGGGGTTGTGGCCATCATGTCATGCTCCTACTTTATAGCACATACCTGCAACAGTGGAGCTGCTTCTCCATTGTACCTAGCTGTGGTAGTATACAGTACTGCCCTAACTGTGGATGCTATATCATACTTCTATATCACTGCATGTTAGTGTAGTAGCTGTCGGGTGCTGCAGGCACCATCTCAGGCATCTGCTTGACTGCATGAACATGTGAAGATGAAGCCTTGCACTGTTATCTGCATCTCAGTCACACTTCTATGCGACTGTGATTGGCTACATTTCCTTTTTATCTTTCAGCACAGGTAGAACAAGAGGCAGAAGCTGCCAGCTCCCACATGAAGCAACACGGACTTATGGCACAGCATGATTAGTAATATCGGAGTTCCAGACCATACATGAAGTATGATGTACCAGCTATGGGTCCTTATTGCTTATGGCACCCCTTCCTTTCTCTCTCCCTTCTGCAGGTCACAGTGGTCCATGTTAGCCACAGACCCCAAATATGGCATCAGCTAAAGCAAGTACATAGGGTGAGCATGCATTTTCAGAGTTTATTACAGTCCATCCCCAGCACAAAAGTCCACTTCTGCTCCAGCTGAGCCAGGGATGAAGAGTGAAGTGTTGGATGTATGCAGCAGTTGACCAGTCATCTGCACATTGGGCCACCATGAATCCAATGTCTTCTGCAGCAGATATTGGACTTGCTGGAATGTGGCTTAATACCAACAGGTCACCACAGGCAGTTGTGGTCCAAATCACCAATCACCAGGACCCAGAGCCCCAAACTACTGGTTCCAAGTAATGTGCACCTGGGACAGTTGGCATGCTTCCCATACATCATCATGTACCACTTGTCTACCCTCTGTCTAGCTGTACCACCTCTCCCAGTCTTGTGTGCATACATCTGCTCCTGTCATTTGTGCAGATGTGTGTGTGTGTGTGTGTGTGTGTGTGTGTGTGTGTTGCTTCCCCTTCTCCTCTCTCTCTCTCCCTAAACATAATTCAAAGGGCTTTCCTAGCAAAACAACAAAATATTATGTTTCTTATCATCCCCAAACCTTTCTTTACCTTACCATGATCCTAGTGTGCATTTTTCTGCTGGTTGTACCTCTGTTTCTACATTACTGTACTGTATTTTCTGTCCTTTCATGGAACCAGTAAGGGGTGCCCAAGCAAGCAATGCCTGTTGATTGGTCTTACACATCTGCTATACATTTTTTTTCTTTTCATCAATTAGCAGTGGCATGCTAGATGTAGCTCTGATATCTATTTTTGCATGGTATGTGTGAAGAAATTAGACACTTACCTGTGCTAGAATGTCCACCTGAAGTTTTGTACATAATTTTAGATCAACCTGTGTAATATATGCCAGCATGACTAGACATAGTATTGTAAATAAGTCCTTTTATGTTTGTTTGTTAACACTCCATTTGTACAGGATGTTTTAAAAGTTGAACAGTGTTCTTTTACATGTCTAACTGCATATGTTTGTGCAGAATATTCTAAATGCAGGCTGCGTCAGTCAGTTGATCTATAGATGATGTCATTGGAATGTTTCCAGTTGCTCTATGTTTGCTTTCAGAGACTGATGACAGGACGGAACTTTCGTGGCAGCTGTTTGCTGATTTTCAAAGAGAATGAAAATAAGAACTGAAACAGTTAAGACAGTTAACCTTGCTTATAAAAGAGCCTGCTGAATACAGTTTAAACAGTTCACAGTTAAATTTAGTTCAGTTCAGTCACAGTTGAGTTGTGGTTTGGTATTGAGCAGCTGATACCCAAAGGACTTACCAAAAACTGTAAGCCTGCCTTTGCTCTGCTGTAATATTTAGTTTAGATCAGAGACGGTGTTCTTCAATTAGATAGGAAATTATAGCTAATTAGTCAGGTTTTTTTCTAAATGTTGGATTTCTGTCCTTCAGTATTAATTTCATTTTCCTGGTGATTGAATTCTGTTTGTTTAATGAAATTACTGTTTTACATTTTTTATCATTTTACTCATTATTAAATATTTTTATTGTCTTACATTGTGGCTTGTCAATTATTGTATTCTTTAGTGATTTGAGAGAGTACTTATACCTGCTTTGATAATCCCATCCCACCCTGAAAGCCTGGCTGCTTTAGGTCATATGCTACCATTTGTTTTGATATCTAATTTTAATAACTGGACACCCCCTTGAAAGGGCATGTAGCTGCTCCAATTGGTGGTAGCATTTTACCATATCATTCGTAGCAAGGGACACAGCTGGAAATCTGTGTCAGGCTTTCCCAGAAGTGTCTGGATGTCTGAGATTAAATTTATTCAAGTGTGAATGTATCAGAGGTCTTAAACTGGGACACACTGCTCTGGAGTGTGTAATCAAGAGTTATATTAGGGGTGGACAGAAGTATACAGTGCAGTCCCAGGTTGTTCCTGTTGTGCTCTTACGGGAAATTGTGAAATATTACTCCTCTTAAGTGACAGTCTCACACTGAAGTCAGTAGAGTGGATTGAAGTTCCTTAGTTACTGACCCAGGATAGCAGGGGACGTCACACATTAGTGTCAGTTTGGTGGAATATTAACCAGATGTCACAGTATGCACAAAGGGCGAGACCACTCCTTTGCTTTTCTTTGTATGCTCTAGGCTACATGGATAGGCTTTACTTACAATTTCCTTCCACCCTTGTCTAGCTTGTTAAAGTGCAGCTAAATGCTTATTAAAATGGCATGCCCCTTGCTTAGTTAAGTATGTCTATTTTGCACTGCAGTGTATTTTCTTTATGCAATGCAAGCTACCTGCCATGCTAAAATGCATTTATTTATTGCCATTTGTTCACCAGGAAAGTCTACTGGGTCAGGAAAGCCCATTTCCAGGGGAGGCCTGGGGAGAAAAGCTCTATTACAGCAAGCAAGTTACATAAGAATATATAAAGTTGCAAAAAGAAAGATTATACAATGTTTAAAAAGTTACCTAGAGGTTTCATAAAACAAAATTTATGCAAAAGACACATAGAAATTGGGTTTGTGGACCTGGAGAAGATATTGCTGTTCAGATCGTAGGAACCTAGCAGGGTTACAGAGGCTAAATAAGGAGCTGAGTGCAGAGCAGTCCTGAGGCTTGTATATCGGTTTATGTGAAGACGTAAGCTGCAGGAGGAAAAGGCAATGGGGGAGTTCCAGCCATTGTAATTGTTTTAAGGCAACACAGTGGTGTGTAGAGTGGCGGTTACTAGTGGCAAATTTAGCAATCTTATTATAGGAAGATTCTACTTTTGTTATCAGGGAAGACTGTAGATTGAGTAGTAAATAGGCAATTATGTCTGTAGAGTAAACAGATTTTTTGCGAGTCTTGCTTATATTGTTTTGAATGTGAAGATCGAATTTGAGGTTTTCATCAATTATTACCTCCCAAGAGTTTAGTATGGGTTACTAAATCAATTTTAGTGGAGTTTAGTAGGTAGATCTCAAAGTTGGCTATATTAATAGGGGTGTTTCTCTTAGGAGTGAATACCATTACTTTGGACTTTTTGGAATTTAAAAAGAGAGGTGTTTTTTGTGAAGCCATTTTTCAACGGTGAGAAATGCGACCTGGGTGGATTTCTGCAGAACACACTAGAGTAGAGTCATCTGCGTACTGGACTAAGAAGCCCTGCTGACTGGCTTGGTGGAGGTTATTAATGAAAATGCTAAATAAAAGAGGGTCTAAAAAATAGAGTCTTGGGGTACTCCTGTAGGGTTGTGCAAATAGAGGGAAATGGAGTTCTGACATTTAACAGCATGCTTTCTATTTGAGAGGTAGCTTTTGAACCAGTTAACAGATTGGAGAGAGAAACCTATAGTGGGGAGCTGGGAGCGGAGGATGATGGGGTGAGAGATGGTATGGCATGCTTTTGATAAGTCCAAAAAAAAATGGCAGATACAACGTTACCCAAGTCACAGGCTTTGTTGATTATGTCAAGGAAGGAAATTAGTGCAGTAGATGTGTTGTGTCCTGGGAGAAACCCGTGCTGTGTAAGGGAGAGGAGAAGGTAGTCTAAAAGATGTTTTTGCACACATTTTTCAAGAATTTTAGAGATACGAGAAAGAAAAGCAATGGGTCGAAAATTAGAGATTTCGCTACACATTGTGAAATGGTAAAATGATGGCTTTTTTTTCCAAAGACCAGGGACATGAGATTCTTAAATGGATCTGTTTAGCAAGATACTAATAGGATATGCCATTGAATCAGCAGCAAGTTTTAGAAATTTGGCAGGAATACTATCATTGTTAGGGCATGACTTTAATTGCAGCAGAAGTTGTTTGATACAAGAGGTAGAAATAGGAGAGAGATTGAATTGAGGTTGGGAAGTCTGCTGCATATAGTTTGGGTGAGGAGTGCAGATGTTAGGAGTGGACTGGCATGAGCTACTCAGAGTATTAGGACAGTACTGTGGAGGACTCTGTTGGAAGGAAGGGGAAGATGTAGAACAGAATTATTAGGGAGAGGAAAGGAAAATTTGCAGTAATCTTAGCTAAAGTGTTGGTAAAAGTAAGGGTTGAAGATACTTGCTATTTGTTCAGGGCATGTCAGGATGTGGGCAAGGGATGGGTTTGGTGCCAGGGTTCATGAGGTTGACAGAAGACCAGAAAGGTTTGGGGTTATTTTTTCTAAACGATTGCTGGTTCCAGAAGTAATGCTGTTTATCTTTACAAACAAGATTTTTAGTTTAGTTATGGAGCTATTTGTATTGAATAAGGTCAGAAAAATTGCTAGATTTAAGCCAGAGTTTCCATGCTTTGTCCCTTTTAGTCATGACTTCTTTAGTGGCTTTAATTAACCAGGGGGCCTGATTAAATTTGATTCTTTTAGTTATGGTAGGGGCTAGACTGTTAAAGTAAAGCAAAGCATCATCTAAGTGACGAGATTTAAGGCTATTCCAGTTAATGTTTTTCATGATATTAAATATGATGGGGTTACATTTTGAAAGATTTTGAACTAGTTTAAGGTTATGATTTTCTGGTATAGATGTGCAGGCTTGAATTGTATAGGCAGGAAGATGATCACTGAAAGAGTTGGGCATAGTGCCTGAGGTTATGAACTTGGAGGAATCTGACACTAAAATCCAGTCCAAGATGGATCCTCCATTGGTTTTATTGTACCTAGCACTGGTAGTAATAAGTTGTATGAAGTGAAACAGGTTAATGCTGGAGGTTGACTGTTTAGAAGAGAGAGAGGCCCAATCAATATTCATGTTGCCAAGGATTATGGTTTCGTTTTTTATAGTATAAGAGATCCGGGATAGAAATTCTTCCAGAATAGGAATGTTATTTTCAGGTGGAATGTATATGACAGTTATACAGAGTATTTTTTAGAACACTTAATATCAAGAAAGGAGATCACGATTTCAGCATTTTGGAAGTGGGGGATGTGGCCTTTGAACTGAGATAAGATGAAGGTATTGGGGTAAATGACAGCTACACCTCCTCCTTTTTTGGTCTGTCTGACTGAATTGTACTTAAACTTGAAGGAAGAATCTCGGAGTCTTGAACAGATGGTGAGGTTTCTTTTGCTGCAAGGGTGTTAGTTTTATTTTGAGAGAGTCAGGCGTGCAATTTGGGGGTTTATTATAGATACTTTGGAAATTTACATTAGTTAGGTGAAGGAATTTAGTATAGTTGGAGAAGCTGGGGTTTGTAGGATAATAAGAGCTAAGAGGGCCCAGGGTCGGGATGGATGCCTCCGATTGGGTAAGTATGGAAAGGGTAAAAGAAAGACGCCGTAAGAAGTAAGAAATTTTAGAGGTTAAGTAATGTAGGCTGTTGTAGTGGGTAGGGGGTGTGCAATATATAATAAAGTTTGTAGGGAGAATATGCGTTTTGGCATACAGAATAGGATTATTGTGATATATGCTAGGGCTTATATCTGAGTATGAGTTGAGTGTGATGAAAGTAGGGCAGGTTAAGGAGTTTGTTGTGGGAGGAAGAGATTAGGAGTTTATTGTTGTGGCATGTATAAGTGTTAAGAGGATTAGAGGAACAGGGAATAGGAGGCATGTGTGATATAATAGAGGAGGCATGAGGGGCATAAGTGAGGAATGGAAGTCAGAAAGGGAGTAAAATGATGCGAGGTAAAGGAAATTTGGGAGGAATGGTGGAGACAGGAAGGGGGAGTGGCTAGTTAAGTACAAACCTAAGGAAAGGGGGGTGAGAGGGGGTAGGGTAAGGGAGCGGAGTGAGCCTGAGCTTAGCGAGGCTGAATGGAGCGGGTAGCACTGGTGGGGGAACAGCAGCCTAGTAAGCTATAGAAACAATCAGTCAAATGGGGCGATGAATCCCAGCACTCTGAAATGTTTGTCAAGGTTTTCTTAAACAAACATACTCAAATGAAACGCTAGGAATTATTTGCCTTCTGTCACAAATATCACCAGTTCCATAAGAAAATGTACATAGAGTGAAAGTTTTTTTTGATTATAATATATACTCGCACAATAAAAATACTACGCCAGGTTTAAAAAGAAGAAATAAAATTACAACAGGATTGGAAGTCTTGTCAAATATTTAAATTAACTATCCAAGAAGAAACACACACACACACACACACACACACACACACACACACACACACACACACACACACACACACACGTTCATGACATATACAGAGGACAGAGAAACCCTACAAATGGGAAATGAAGTCCATCATGCAAAAAAAATCTACGGTTTCAAGGATAGAAATGCCAATTAACAATAAATTTCTCCAGCAGGTTTGTGCATTTCTCCTGCAAATGTGTGTTGCTGGACTGCACCACACTTAGGCAGTCAGTGTACCTTTAAAGGGAGAGTGTCAATGTTGCAGCTTTCAGAACACTTTTTTATTTTTTGTCACCAATGTGTACCTTAAGTAATGTATTGGGGGCCCATGAGGCTGAATTTGCACTCTTCTGCTGTTTTTTGTGTAAATTACCCTGTTTTTACTTTCAGAGCGTCCTGCTCTCAATCTGCCAGGTAAGACCACCCACTGTGTGATGTCATTAGTAACACCCCCTTCTCTCCCCTCCCTGCTTTAAATTTGACCATGCTTGAACTTTCCCAAATCGTTTTCATTCCCTATGGAAAACGGATGCAATGTTGCATTAGTTCCGATCTAGACACACTCCAAAAATTGCATAACTGAATTACTTAGCTCGTCTTTCTGTGGCTGGTGTGTGTGTGTGTGTGTGTGTGTGTGTGTGTGTGTGTGTGTGTGTGTGTGTACAAATGACCATGGCTGTGTTAAAAGCATGTTTGTAAATTATAAAAAAAGAAAGAGTTAAATACAGCACTAAGTGCAGAATCAGTACTGTAACGTTCTGTAGAGATAGCTTCCTTCATGACTTATTAGCAATACCGGTACTGTAAATAAGACACCATCGATCAGTTCCTCATTGCTCTAAACTGCTTTGTTTACTAATCAGGAAGAGATCGATGGTGAAAAAAGTCCAAAATGAGGAACAATTATTTAACTATAACTCTAATTCTGTTGAAAAGCAAATAGTACAAGGGGCTTTCTGAATAAAAAATACAGAACTCTTGGGTGTGGCATTATGGACCGACTGTAACAGTATTACAAATCTCAGTGTCCAGGTGTCACTCGGTATCTTTTTCCAAAGATTAGGGAAATCTCTTCTTCAGTTAAGTAGCATAAGCATTCACGTAAAGTGTCACTGAAGGTGCGAATAACGTATAGCGGAGCTTGTCAAATGTTAGCTTCTTTCAAGTATCAGCTGCAGAGCTCTCGATCGCTTGTCTCCAGACAGATACAGAGCGGTAATCAGGCACATGTTTTGAACTATTAATTTCTGTAACTTGACATGTTGACACAATAGAAGAATGTTCACTTTTAGATGTAAAAGAAGTCAATAACTTATGGACATTATTTGAATGTATTTCACCACTTATTTTTTAGGTTACTGCCCAACAAACTGTCAGGGTACAATGTGCTGCAATACAATACTAGATTAAATTAATGCCGGTACTGATTTTGCGGTCACGATTGAAGCGCTGAAGCGCCAACGCGTCAGTGCGCCTATTGAGTTTGCTACAGCAAACTGTTTTTTACAGTTTTTCACAAAGTATTTATATTTGTATGTATGCGTATCTTGATGTAAAAGAAAATATATTTCTTCTTTACAATTCCCATAGCTACAGCTCTGAAGAAAGACAAAAATCAAGGACAGTTTAATTTATTCTAATACACTTTATAAAGTTAATGGATTAACAAGTGCTGCATAAGCATTCATACACTGTGTGCTACTGTTGACGAACTGTTATCCTCCCTAATGAAAATCACAGATTTTACAAATGAAACTTAGTAGCAACATCAGTACTGTAATATCCTGTACCACTTACTTCCCTCATAGCCCTCAAGTCTTTATTTCAAATATTGTATGAAACCCGATGGCAGGAAAACTCAAACATTGGAAACCATTTTAAATACTACTCCAATTCTCTTGGAAAGTTGAACAACGGGCTTTCCATCACTGTGCCTGTTCTGAGCAAGAAATATGAAAATTTAATGTATGGCATTGTTCTTTGGCTGCAATCCTTAGTGTTTTAACAGTAAATCAAAACATTTTGCCAGGGGACGGGCAAAATCAAGTCTTTCTACAAAATTAGACACACCTGAGAAGTATGCTTATTACCAAAGTGTGTTCCTTCAAATCACAACTTTTACTAGGGATGGGGCACAAATGCTTGGCAAAATAAGGGACAGTTGAAAGGTTTATTGTTGTAGTGTGTTCTTTAACAATGCTATACTTTGCTTCCACTCAGTTACATGTAGCTGGATTCATCAGTACTTGTAAATAATGTTATTGGTTAGCATACATTTACTTTTCTGTTGTATAGCTTGATGCATATAATTATATTACAGCTTGTTTCTGTTACCTTGCTTACCATCATAAATTTCATTGTAATGGGTGATAAATCTATCTCTCCAGTGTATTTTATCTGCTGGTGGACATATAAGAAGTACAAGGCAACTGGGTCTTTCATGGCAAAAAAGCAAGACAGAGATCTCCAGTATACGTTTCAACTGTACAGATTTTCAGAGTTTCTAGATTTTTGCCTCATATTGTTCGTCTGTTTTTAAAAAATTTCAGGTTTTCTAGCAAATCACTGACAAATCAGTGAAGACAGAAGTTAGAAAATAATGACAGGCATTTGAGTTTCAGACTTCATACCCTTCAAAATGTCACGCTAATGCCAAACCTGTTATTCTATCAACTTTCTAAGTTTGTAAGAGCAGTGTTTACAAACTGTCCCTGTTTTGGGGCCTTTGCCCCTCCCCCCCCATTATTTATAGCTTTGTCCAGACTTTCTTGCTTTAAGAGGTTGAGACGTTTCATCTTTGCTCAAGATGCTCTTAGATTCTGAAGAAAAGGACAGTATTTTAAGTTTTCCTGTTAGCTTAGGGTCAGTGATCTCTTTATTTAGGAACATCTGGGGTCTTGCTAGTTGTTTTATATGTCTACTGAAGTACCTCCTAAAGGGAACATTATGCTCAATAATTGGCCTAATCAATGCTGATTATACAGAAACCTTGACTTCTCTACATCTGGATTATATTCTGTTGGAAAGTAGTAACACACTAAGAAGGATTTTCTGGCTACTGTTGTCATGATGACTGGAAGATAAGTGATTATAGGCCCATAAGTCAAGATCCCTAACAACATTTTCATTTAAAGTGGGGTGTTGCCAATGCTGTATGTTTGGGGGAGGGGTTGCCTACTAAATATCACAATATTACACTTTTTTACATTAATTTGATCTCGTTTTCAGTACACCAGTTATTTATGTGTGTATGTTCTTGTAGAAGGGTAAAATTATCAGGAGGGGGTTTATTTATTGGCATATTAGCTGGAAAGTCTGATTGGGTAGAAGCTCATTTTCAATGGAGGCCCTGGGAGAAAAGCTCAAAATTATTACAGAACATTTTAAGAATAATAATTTTACTATCTGCAAAAGTAAAACAAAAGCATCTTCAGTTTGAATAATTATAACAAATTAGACATAATATAAAAGCATTGGTTAAGAATTGATACAGGTTATATGACAATCATTTAATAGGTAGAGAAATTTTAGACAATTTGTAGAGAAATTCAAGGTAGGTCACTCAAATACAAACAGGAATTGCAATATGAAGTCAGGAAAAAACAGGCTTATGATATATTTAGAGAGAAAGTCAGGAGAGAATATGATAGAAGTAAGGAAGTAAGTGAAAAAGGGAGAGTAAGAAGATCAAATGAATGAAAAGGTACTTGTTCACATTTAGAGATATAGTTTATCCTAGTTTTGAGCAAGAACAGAGCAAGATTTTAGCTAGTAAGTCTTTTAGAGTGGTTTTGAAAGATAGGAGGGAGGGAACTGACCTGATGGATACAGGTAAGCAGTTACAGGCCTTAGCAACCTTGTTCGAATACAGATAATGCCCAGCAGATTTGATAGGTTTGTAGATAGGCAAGAGTTTTTGGTCAGTGGATTGCAATGACCGACTGGGAACATAGTTGTGTAGAATATGTTTTACTGCTAGACAGGCAGATGGATGCTGGATAATTTTATAGGTGGTAAGCTGTGTATATGTTAGTTGATGAGGCTTTTCAGTGATATGCAGTGGTGGGTTCTGAAAGGGGTACTTGCTGCAAATTTAGCAACTTGTTTTAGCATTGTTCAAGTTTTAATATTTGTGAGCCTGGAGGGTAGGAAGGATGGGAGCACCATAACAAAGTGTGGGGAGGATATAAGTAGTGTCAAGTGTAGTTTTAGCTGTGTCAGTAAGAACATTTTTGGTTCTGTAAAGCATCCCTAGTATTTGATGAGTTTTTCTTTTTGTATTTGGAGGTGGATTGTAGATTACCATCCATCATCACTCCTAATAATTTGCTATAATAAGTGACTTCAGTGGTTGTATTATCAAGATAGAGGACTTTAAATTTTGTTTTTTTCATATGAGAGGGATTTGGGAGAAAAAGTAGTAGTTTGGCCTTTTCTGGGTTGAGCATAAGTTGTGAGCTACCAAGACATGCTTCAGTGGTGGTTAAAGCTTGACAATAACTCCCAGTTTGTAGGCATCTGCAATGAGCAAAGATTCTATCAGTAAGAAAGGTGTGTGTGTGTGTGTGTGTGTGTGTGTGTGTGTGTGTGTGTGTGTGTGTGTGTGTGTGTGTGTGTGTGTGTGTGTCCGTGTCCCTAATTAGGGATAGCAGATTAGTTAATGTGCTCAGGCTCAAATCCTGTACCTTGGTGACAACAGCCTGAATCCTCTACACCAACTACCAAAATACTCACAAAATATGATTATCAATGCATTTTCAAGGAATTGTGAGCTTCAAGGGAAGGTTACTGTTGCTCATGTGAAATCTGTTTTCAATGTGCAACTGTTTTGTTTAGCAAATGGTTATCATTGATTGTGCTACAAAAGTTGAAAGCAGTGTTAGTAGCACAACTGCAGATGGCTGTGGGTTCTACTCCTACACCTTGTAGATGGATTGCTAATGCTGTGTTGCACTTTAAGGGGTGGGGGTACTACAGTCCTGACTCCTGAGTGTGTCCTCCTTTGGATCAAATGTCTTGTAACTATAAACCCATTGTTTGGTTTGCCATCTATTCCCTATTGCAATGTTACTAGCAATGTATTCTTCAAGGGCAGCAAGCACTGAATCTGTCAATGAAACACTGAAATATAGTTTGCTTGCAGGAACCTCTTCATTAGTTATAGATCTATTTAATGTGGAATTATTCAGATTACTTTTACTTCTGCAGAAATTGTGCATATTAACTGATGCAGAGTAGCCTTTTATGGTTGAAATGTTCTAAAATTAGCAGTGTTATCCTTATTGGTGTATATGTTTTGTTTCATTGCTTATTACAATCAAGATGGCGCATCAAAGAACACACACGTTTATGCATGGTCCTACAAATGTGTGCAAGGGGCCAATAGTTTGAATCAGCCCAAAGGTAAACTTTTTCCTCCAATGGCCAGATGCATTTTCTTTGATTGTATATTTCAATGCCATTTCAATTAATGTAAGTTTCAATGGTAGAGAAGTTTATCGTTCATGCTGTCTGTTTTCATTGAGACAGTATTGTTTTGTTCAGCAAATGTCTATCTGTGTTTGTGCTGTAAAATTTGAAATAAATGTTTTAAAGCTCTTGAATCATTTTAGAAGTGAAGAAGAAAATAATATGTGCAGTGGCAGGTTTGAACAGTGTTTATGGTAAATGAGGAGAGGCAGCCAAGTATAGGACACTGGAATTGCTGCACTGTGGGCTGAAGGGGCTACTGTGTATAAAGGGGGCCCCAATCCATTACCCTGCTTAGAGCCCCATTTGACAATGATCCAGCTCTGGCCTTCAGACCTGAGTTGATGGATTTTGCTTGTGCACCAGTTAGCATTCCAGCATGTAACTTATGGATTTACATTTAGTTTGATTAGTTTGTCAATATGTGTGAGTGTGGAATAGTATCACAGGCCTTGACCAGATCAATGTTTGCTTTTTGTAGGGTTTTGTTGTCATCTAAAGCCTTAGTGTCATTTTCACAGAAGCTGACTAAGTTAAGCAGACAAATCTACCTTTCAGAAATCCAAACTGATTTGGGTCATGAGATTGTAGGTTGCCAATATATTTATTTTTGAGGTCTATAGTGAGACGTTTCACTGTCTTGCAGGCTAGTCTAGTAAGACTTATTAATGTATAGTTGCTAGAATTAATTGTGGAGCCACCTTTATGAAGGAGGAGGACAACCAAGGCTGTTGTCTATATGTCTTGCATGAAGCCACTTGAGAGGCTAAGGATGAACAGATTTAGGACTACATCTGAAAAACAGTGGTTTATGCTGGCAAGGAAATACCCAAGCATTGTTGGCTACACAGAACTAATGTTTTTACCTCTGACAGCTGGGAGATCATCACTGGACGAGAGTGGAAGATGTGCAATACAATAGTGTACCACATACGTAAAGACAACACACTGTTTACTGTCTGTATTTCAAGAAAGACATCTTCAAAGTGCTCGAGCTAATTAACTTAGTTTTTTCTGCATGTGTTATAAACATGACTAATAAATTTAAAATGCATTCCAATTCAGGTTTCTGCCTTAATATTGGCAAGTAGAGCAAAGATTTCAGGTAGCAAGTGATGCAAAATAGCAATGTACTATGTATATATACATACATACAGTTTTTTTATGGCAACATTGAACACAAGTCTACATATGACAACTTTAATCAAGCTTACAGCATGAAAACTTTGAAACTAATCACTTTCAAACTTTGACTATACATACTGGCTACATTGTAACAGTTGGTTTCACTATCAAAATGTAACACTAAGTGTTCAGCCTTAGCTTAACAACTAAAAGAAAGATACAGTATTATTTCCAACCTCCATTATGATTAACAATTTCAGAACTCAACTGGAGATGAATAAAACAACGCTATTACACAACTCTAAAAAGAAATAGCTCTTTTGGTTCACTGCCTTCATTTATTTGTTATGTATGCTTATACCCAAGCTAATAAGTGATAACATTATTCAGAACATTTTGGTTCAGAATATCTCAATCACTAGAGCTGAATGGTTGCATTCTTGTTTTCTGGTACTTGTTATCTGCTATTGAAAGATGGTGACCATGCAATTGCCTGCATATACTTGTTAGCAGATTATCTGTTGAAGCAATTATGCTGCATCCTGATCTGAATCTAAACTGTTCATCTCCCATCTTGCTTTCTACTACTCTGTGTATTTATTTGTTTATCAATCACCCTCTCCTAAACTTTTTTTTCATGCAATATGACAGGAGTTTGATAGCTCTGTAATGAACACAGTTATGAATGTATCCTTTGTTCTTGAACATTGGCACTAATATGCTTATTCGCCAGTCACCAGAGATGCACCTTTCTCTCCACATTGCTATGAGTACTATCCGAAGCCAATTCTCTTCCATCTCACCCGGTATCTTTATCATATCAGCTGTGACCTAATCTGAGCCTGTTGCTTCCTCCCGGACTTCATTTTCCTTAGAGCTGTTCTTACTTCTTCTATGGTGTGCTCCAGCTCTTCTCTCATAGGTTCATAGATAGGTACTAGGCTATTAGCCCAAGGGTCTAAGTAAGCCTAGCTAACAAGGTTCCCTGACTTACGCCACCCAAGAAAGTTCATTTCCTGTGCCCCTGTCGAACAGAGTCACAGAAGTCATCCCCGGGGTGTATTTCCTATTTCCCATCCACTCATCAAGATTTTTCTTAAAGAGTGCTAATGAGGAACTTTGCTTGACATAGATGGGTAGCTTTTTCCAGAGTATGGGAAGTCTCTGGGACAGGAATCTATCCCTCAAGCATGTCCTGTTTATTGTGGTGACAAAGTTTAGGTTCCTAGACCGTGTAGCTCAGAGGGACTGGGATTTCTTTAGGTGCAGCATGTCCAACAGCTCTGAGTTTGACATAGCTTTATATGTTAGGCAGAGATCACCTCAGAGTAGGCGATATGCTACAGAGTAAAGCTGGAGTTTTTTGAGATGGTCAGTGTAGGGCATCTGTTTGAGACCAGTAATCCTCTTTGTGAGGTACATCTGTGGCCTTTCCAGCTGCTGCAGTTGTCTTGTGAGGTACATTCCAAAAGGGGCATTGTACTCTATAATGGGTCTAATGAGTGCTGAGTAGAGGGGAACAATGACCACTTTTTTTTCTGGATGAGAACCCTTTTGTGATGGTGTGCCACATAGAAGGATTTCCTGACTACTGTGGCGATGTGATTATCAAAGGAGTGACTACTGTCCACCTGGGTCCCAAGGTCTCTTATCACACATTTGGCATTAAGTAGACTGCCATCTATGTGGTAGTTCATGGGTACAGAGTTTTTACCAAAGGGGATGACAATGCACTTTTGGGCATTGAGCTTGAGGCCATGCCTGTGATTCCAGGCATCTGTCTCAGTGAGGCCCTTCTGTAGGATGTCCACATCATGTGGGGACTCAGCTATGGCTCCTAGTTTGCAGTCATCTGCAAACTTCATTAGCCAGAGGCCTTCTGTGTTAGCCTGTACTTCAGAGAAGTAAATACCAAACAGGAGAGGTCCCAGGACTGAACCCTATGGTACTCCACTTGTCACTGGTTTGAAGTCAGATTTGGAGTCTACAACTTTTACAGTGTGGGTTCTGTCAGTGAGCCATTTGGCAACCCATCTTGTGATGTAGGGATTTATACCTAGTTTAGTGAGTTTAGCTATAATTCCAGAATGGGTGATGGTGTCGAAAGCCTTGGCGAGGTCAAGATAGGCTGTGTGAACCACCTTATCCTCGTCTACGGCTTTGGCAACTGCCTCAAAGAAGTCAATCAGGTTCAAAAGGCATGATCTGCCTTTCACAAACCCTAACTGGGTGGGGTCCAGAGCTTGGAGGTTACCAATGTCTTTGTTTATGAGTTCAATGATGATACATTCCATGGCCTTGCAGACCAGGCTTGTCAGGCTAACAGGGCGATAGTTCCCAGGATCAGTGGTGGCTCCCCCGTTGTGGAGTGGGATAACTGTTGCTGTGTGCCATTCAGTGGGCACAAAGCCTAATGTCAGACTATAATTGAGCATGGTGCTTAGGTGGAGAGCCAGTTCGTTCTGAAATTTGTGTAAAACGCAGCCTGCTATGTTGTCCAGTCCCATGGATGCTGTGTTTTTGGTTTTAGAGAGTGCAGCTTTTACCTGCATAAATGTGATTACAGGGACACTGCATTCTTCCTGTATAGATATGGGCCCTTTAGGGGGTGAGAGGGGGGCACTGAACCTATTTGCCAGGATGTTGGCAATATCAGTTGGTTCTGTAATTTTCATGCCATTGTGCTGTAACTCAGAGCAGATCTGGGTGCTGCCATTGAGATTCTTGACATAGCTATAGAATGCTTTGTGGTTGCCCTTAAAATCAGTGGCAATTTTGTTTTCATGGCTAGCTTTGGAGGATCTTATAAAGGATCTCAGCTTCTTACTGCGTCTGACCATGGAGCTCCTCCACTCATGGGATTTTACTCTCTTTTGCAACACTTTCTTCCTTCTGTTGTAGAGTTTGTTTATGGCAGGGAACCACCAGATTAGCTTCCTATTTCTGGAGGATAGCGTCTTTCTGTTTGGGATAGCACTATCCATGCACTCATGTAAGTGCTTATAGAATACATTTGTGTAGGATTCAGCAGTTGTAACTGTATTGTCCATCTGCATGGGTGTCATGAAGTTAGTCACTTCTGTCTTAAGAAGCATGAAGTTGGCTTTGGAGAAAATTTTTACCGTGGTTTCCTTAATGGTGGGTGGGGGCGGGATGTGGATATCTAGGGTGATTAGCTTATGGTCAGATATGACCAACGAGGAGTTGACTTCAGGTGTTGGTAATGAATAGGTCTAGGATATTGTTGTCCCTGGTGGGGGTATGGATAACTTGATCCAGGGCATTGGAATTTATGAATTCCAGAAAGCCTTGGGCTTCATTGTAGTCTGTATATGGGCAGTTCAGCTTCTGTGGAATTTTCTTCATTCAGAAGCTGCTGGAAGTACTCCCATCTGCCTTTCATGTCTTGTGGACTGGTGAAGAGGTTGTTGCTAGCATCCCTTATGAAGGGTGTCCGACTGTCTTCTTTATCTTTCTGTCTTTGACTTGCAGCCTGATATACTTCCTTTGTGCCATGTACTGAGTCATCTTCCAGAATTTGGTAGAGTGCCTCTGACGCCTTGTTCTTTACTATTGCAACTCCTTTCTTATCCTTTTTCTTAGCCAACTAGTATTCCCTCCTAGTCTGGTCTGTCTTTTCTTTCTCCCATTTTTTTTTTTTGCTGCACTCCTTCTTTCTTTGGATAACTCCCTAGACTTCTGCATTCCACCACCACCTTTCCTTATGTACCTTATTTCCATGCCTGGCTTGGCTGCATGTATGATCTGTAGTCTTCACATGCTCTGTTTTGAGGCACTGCCATTCTTCTTCAATTCCGTCTATTTCCTTTTCTTATTGAGGTGCTAGAGCTCTGAGCAATTCCTTGAAATACTGTGCTTTCTCAACAGTCAACTTCTAGGTTTTTAGCCTGGTCTCTCTCGACCTTAGAGCCTGCTCTGACCATTGCTTACAGTTGATTGTGGAAACCAGTGGTTTATGCTGTGGGCTGACTGTTTCACTGTCGATGACTTTACAATCACTTTTTCTACCCCATTGCCTTTTCCTTACTAGGAGGAAGTCTACCTGAGTTGCATGTTGGCCACTCTTTGTATGTGACCTTGTGACAGTATCTCTTTTTTAACCCTATGTTGACTACTTTGAAACCATTTGCAAAACAGAAGTCTAGAGTGGCCTCTCCTTCTTTATTTCCATAGCTGCACCCATGTGGACCCAGGCAGTCCTCCTATCCTGTTCTGTCTGTCCCTATGTGTGTATTCAGGTCAGCCATTATCAACACCAGTTCCTGTTGTCCTGCTTTTATCTATAATATACTTGTTTTATATATTTATGGTCTACTTCACCCTATCGAAGGCCGACAATATAGAAGCTGATATTGTCGGCACCAAAATGTCGAAGCAAAGTCATATGCGTGTAAATGGAAATCTCCGTAAGGGGAGATTTCCATTTACTGCAATGTAGTGCGATCTCGGAGTTGGTATATTTAAGTTGCGGGGGGTGTGGGGGTGCAGGGGGGGGCTTGCCCCCCTGCATAAAGCAATTTGTGTTGTGTTTGGGTGTGTTTTTTTTTTGTGTGTTCGATGTTCGGGGGTTTCGACATTTTCATGTCGATTATTACGCTGTCGACAGTTTGAGTTTTCAACAGCGTACCATACACTCATATATATATATATATATATATATATATATATATATATGTATATATGTGTGTGTGTGTGTGTGTGTGTATGTGCATCTATCATTACACACACACACATATAGATATGTATATGCATATATATATATATATATATATATATATATATATATATATATATATATACACACACACACACACACACACACACACAAATATACACATGGTTTACAATCAAAATATTGAAAATCAGTTTAATGTCCGGCTCCTGTTCGAACATGGTAGGAGTGACAGTCGGTATGTAGACAGTCAAGTGAACGGCAGTTAAGAAGATCATCAAAAGGGCAGAGAAATGCAGCATGTCTGTAAATGGCAACTGTCGACATGAAGATCGAAAATGGACTGCCAATGGTATGGGTCAATCATCTGACCTCATTAATATTCATGAGGTGCTGAAATGCATTGAGGATATCAACATTCGCAGTTGTGAATTCCATGATTTTGATAGTAAACCTATACACAGTGTGTGTGTATGTGTGCATGTAAGTTGTATCTGTCTGTCTCTCTCTCTCTCTCTATATATATATATATATATATATGTATGTATGTATGTACAAACAGACACACACACACACGTGTGTGTGTATACATGTGAGTGTGTGGTGTGTACATACAATACATATATATATATATATATATATATATATATATATATATATATATATATATATATATATAAAATCATCATCATCAGCCCCCTTTTTCCCATTTTTCTACATGGGGTTGGGATATCGTGTTAACTGTCACCAACTCTCTCAATTCAGTGCCACACTCCTGCCTTCTTCAACACTCATGCCTGACTGTCGCAGATCTTTTTTCACACAACCCATCCACCTCTTTGCTGGACGTCCTCACTTCTGCTTACCTCCTTCCTGTCTGTCCCAAATCTTTCTCACCAGATCATCTTCTGCTTTTCTGCACGTGCCCAAACCACCATAATCTGTTTTCTTTGATCTTTTCTGCAATTGGAGCTACTTTGGCTTCTGCTCTTATGTCCTCATTTCCTCATCTGTCCCGCAGTGTGCATCCTACCACCTTTCTCCGGCACTTCATTTCCATCACCTCTAGCTTCTTCACCTGTTCTGCCTTTACTGCCCAGGTTTCTGTACCATACAGTAGTACTGGTCGCACCACTGTCTTATACACATTACTTTTCAGCTTCTTTGGCATTCTTCTGTCATAGACTACACCTGATACTCTATGCCAGTTGGCTGCAGCTCCTCTGATTCTAGCTTTGACCTCTTCATTCAGACTACCCTTCTCCTCAACTACTCCTCCCAGATACTTGAAGCTGTTTACCTGTTCCACTATCTTCTCTTTTGTCTCTATTCTCAGCTTCTTCTGAGTTCTCCAATTTGCTGCCATTACCACCATCTTATCTGTGCTTAGTTTCATCCCATGTGCCTTCAGATTTCCATTCCATTCTCCTATCCTTTGCAAGTTCTAGCTCAGAGTCTGCCTGTACTGCCACATCATCTGCATACAGCAGCTTTGTTGAACCGCCCCCTCCAACCTGTTTGCTAATGTAGTCCATCACCAGTATGAACAGCGGTGGGCTCAGAGATGAACCCTGATGTACACCCACACCCACTGGGAACCCCTCTGTGAGGCTGAACACCATCCATACTTGACTCATTGGGTCCTTGTACATATCCTGCACTAATTCTACCAATGTTTCTGGGACTTCAAACCACCACAGTACTGCCCAGATCAGCTGTCTTGGGACCTTGTCATATGCTTTCTCCAAATCTAGGAATGCCCAGTTGCACTCTTTCCTCATCTCTAGCTTCTTCTCAAGTATCTGTCTCAGTGCAAACATCGGGGTCAGTTGTGCTGCATCCTGGTCTGAATCCAAACTGCTCATCTCCCATCTAACATTTTACTACTCTGCGTATCCGTTTATCAATCACTCTCTCCAGAACTTTCATGCAATGTGATAGGAGTTTGATGCCTCTGTACTGCCCATAGTTGTGGATGTCCCCTTTTTTCTTGTACACTGGCACAAGTATGCTTATTCTCCAGTCATCTGGGATATGCCTTTCCACACTGCTATTAGTATCCTCAGGAGCCATTTCTCCCCATCTCACCTCAGCATCTTTATCAGATCTGCTGTGACTTCATCTGAGCCTGCTGCTTTCCCTGACCTCATCTTCCTTAGTGCTGTTCTTGCTACTTCTATGATGGGCTCCTCTTCTTCTCTTATCATAGGCTGTTTCTGGGGCAGTGCAGCTTCTGTGGGGTTTTCGTCATACAGAAACTTCTGGAAATACTCCTTCCATCTAGATTTGATGTCCTCTGGGCTGGTGAGCAGGTTGTTGATGGCATCCCTTATGAAGTTTGTCTGACTATCTTTATTTTTCTGTCTTTGCCTTGCAACCTCATATAGTTTCTTTGTGCCCCTTACTGAGTTACTTTCCAGAAGTTGGTACAGTGCCTCTGATGCCCTATTCTTTGCTACTGCAACTTCTTTCTTAGCTTCTTTGTTAGCCAACCAGTAGTCCTTCCTAGCCCTGGTCAGTCTTATCTGTCTCCCACTGCTTCCTGCACTCCTTTTTTTCTTTTGATGACTTCCTGGACTTCTGTATTCGACCACCAGCTTTCCTTATTTACCTACCTTGCTCGGTCACATATCTTTTCTGTTGTTCTAACACATGATCTTTTTAGGCACTGCCATTCTTCTTCAACTCCACTGATTTCCTCCTCTTCTTGAGGTGCTAGAGCCCTGAGTTATTCCTTGAACTGTTGTACTTTCTCTCCAGTCAACGTCCAGGTCTTCAGCCTGGTCTCAGCTGACATTATAGCCTTCTCTGAGCACTGTTTTTAACTGATTGTGGCAACTAGTGGTTTATGCTGTGGGCTGACTGTTTCACTGGGAATGACTTTACAATCATGGATTCTGCCCCAGTGCCTTGTGCTTACTAGGAGGAAGTCTACCTGAGTTGCATGTTGACTACTCTTGTATGTGTTCTTGTGACTGTCGCTCTTTCTGAACCATGTGTTGGCTACTATCAAGCCATTTGTCAGACAGAAGTCTAGAATGGCTTCTACTTCTTTATTCCTGTTGCCCACCCATGTGGATCCAGGCAGTACTCATATCCTGCTCTGTCATCCATTATCAACACCAGTTCATGTTGTCATACATTATCTAGTAGGTCCTGCAACTGCTGTCTGAATGCACTCTTTTCCTCATTATCACAACCTTGCTGTGGGGCACAGGCTGATATTATGAATACCGCCCTATCATTCCACTGGAGTCTGACTGCCATGAGTCTGTCATTAATTCTGATGATATCCCTTACTGCCTTCTGAAGCCTCTCTCTCACCACAATTCCTACACTATTTCTAGGCTGCCCTCCACCTGAGTAGTAGATCCTGGATCCCAAGCCAAGTGGCTTTGCTACACTGCCTTTTATATATATATATATATATATATATATATATATATATATATATATATATATATATATATATATACATGTAATATCGAGTTGCCCTTCTTTTAGTCTAAATGCTCATTTGTCAATATCTGTTGTTTAATTGACTGCATGTGGTCGATTATATGCAATTGGTCAACAGGTGTGAGAAATCAACAATCCCCAGGTAGGAAATTGCCAAATGCCAGACTGCTTCATGTTTTTTAACAATGAAGGTAAAGTTATTTCTACCTTACCACTGTCTTGATTTATCAAAGTGTGGTTGAAGGAAAATAGTGTCCTCCGACATTAAAAGCAATGCTCCCGATTTTGCAGTCATCTGCATATTTTTCATTGTTGCCAACAGTGTTGACATCTAAGAAAAGGATGTAAAAAGACTAGTCCAAGAACTGAATCTTGCGGAACTCCATTTGTGATTGGCTGTAGTGGAGATAGAAATCCATCTGTTCTTACCTGTTGTGTATCACCATATAGTCAATTAAACCCAATTATTACATCTTCATATACTTCATGCTTTCTAGTGGTTCCAATTTAAAGATAATTGTTTTGGTCAACAGGCAAAAGTACAGTGTTTTTCAGTTGAATGTTCAGTTTATCAAACTGAGCTTTTTTCATGTGTATACTTGACTGAAACAGGTAAGAGGATTTTGTGTGTGTGTGTGTGTGTGTGTGTGTGTGTGTGTGTGTGTGTGTGTGTGTGTGTGTGTGTGTGTGTGAGAGAGAGCATGTGTCTTTGTCTGTCTGTCTGTCTGTTTGCTAATGTGTGGATTAGGGTTAGAGTAAGGGTTATTTAAGGAGATGGATCAAGTGTGCGTGATTGTGGGTGTTTAGGGTTAGGTTAGGGGACAGATTTAGTGTGTGTGCATGTGCACGTGAGTGATGAAAGTCCTGTCTTCTGTAGTGGTGATGCAGGTTAGAGTTAGGGGCAGGTTATCATGTGTTACTAAAGTGCAGCATGGAGGCTTTGCTGGTTAGAATTGATCCAGTAGTCCAAAAACTCGTATACATCTATAAATCAAATAATCCAACTAATACTAGGACCATAGATCTAAATGCACTCCAACAAAACATGGTGGAGGGATAGATTTAGAACACAGTGCTTACCCACTTCACTAGGACAAACAAACTCTCTAAGTTAAACAGTGTGATACAGTGTCTGCCTTTAAAAAGGATAGCTATTTTAGTATTCATAAATTCATACCTGGTATGAATGGCCTGGCCCTACTTGAAAGGAAGGAAAGGCTTGAGGGTGGGTACTGGCAAAGCTGAAATGTCCTTGCAGCTCAATTGATTTGCATCTCCTATGACATATGACAAAATCACACCCCTGTATGGAAGCAGAGTTAGTGGCTTTTCTGGTAACTATCGGGTGACCTGCATGGACTTCCAGTATGTGGGAATGGAGGAGGAGTATGTGCTGCCTTGTCTGTGCTGAAGGATGAGATCTTTTCGGGTGTGTCTAGAAGACTTTGACAAAAGGTATATACATAGTATTTTTATAAACAGTATGTGCACTGGTGAGTGCATTGCAAGAGCAAAAAAGAAAATAGTCTCTCCACACCGTCAAGCCATATAAAATTTATTAAAAAACGGCAAAGCTTTCGGATATAAAAATTCATCCTTCCTCAGTGTCTAGTGTAAGACACTGAGGAAGCATGTTTTTTTATATCCGAAAGCTTTGTCGTTTTTTAATAAATTTTATTTGGCTTGACGGTGTGGAGAGACTATTTTCTTTTTTGCTGTTGCTTTGGTGTTGCTCTCTCCACCTTATCACTTGTTCCACATTTTTATTGTTTGAGTGCATTGCAAGACCATGACATGTTTACATTACAGATAAATCAAGTATATCAGTCAAAATACTTTATTGTGCTTTTTGAGCTTGTGTTGCAGACCATATTGAGATGCCATTTTATGCAAGCTTAACCCAGCTCATACATTTAGATGTTTTGGTTCTTGCAGGGGAAGTACATCATTAAAATGAGCATGCTTCCTCTCATGCCAGCCTCTGTTTTTACAACTTTCCTCTTGGGCAGCTGATATTTGGGTTCCCCAGATTTTCAGTGACATTATTTTTTATAGCTGTTCCAAGTCTGTCACAGGCCTATAAATAGAGCAGTTAAAATGTATATGTAGCTTTGTTATTATTTTCTGCAGATATCAATCTCCACTGAAAATTCACAATTCCAGTTTGTTACATTAATAAGCCCAATGTATTGAATGTCACGCATTCTACGTTAGCAAAACTAACAGGAAGTTACGAGAGAGAATAAGAGATCACATATATAACATACGAATCAAATGTATACATAATGCACTAGCTAAACATGTTAGTATCTTAGGTACGTCCCATATTTTTAAGTTCATGGTGTTGCAGCTGGTTAGACCGACTATGAGAGGAGGAGATATATGCAACTACACCGAGGAATGTATATATAAGCAATAGGTTGGATTTTTTCTAAACACAAGTCTGATGAAGCCGATGGGTGAAAGCGCTAACTGTTGCTGAATAAACGTTTCTATTTTTCTGCGTACCAGTTTGGAATTTCTTTTTCTACTTCGAAAATATCTATTTTTGCTTTGCATGTAAGAGCTGATACCAGCTTTGGCCATTAGTTACATTTATCAACGAGAATATCTTCTTAATACATTGGGAGCTGTGGTAACTACTGTGGCTGTACTTTGGTTTTACGAGACAGTGATATATTTTGCCACAGAAATTTTTACTGCCCGGTGGTGTGTCGTTATATTACTATTTATTTATATTTTATTTCTACTCCACCGGACTGACATGGCGAATAATATAGGAATAACGAATCCACCAAGTGGAATGAATGACATTGAACTCCCATATACAGTTCCGGGTACAACAACTGATGAGCGGAAGTGGATGCGTTTCCATCATTGTGTGGATGGAGGACCGAATGCCTTGATGTCGTTCGAACTGGAGGTTGATGACGGCGAAGGCGATGCAATTAGGGCGAATATTATGGATATGACCAGGGATATTAATAAACTGGAATTGGACTTTCTTAAACTGAAACGCTGGCAGCTCCAACGCCAACATTTCGAGGTATGTTTGGCCAAAAAGATTGTGCCTAGAGGCTTACGTATTTTAAAGATGCCCACTGCGGGTAATCTTTATCCAGCTTTGTTATTGAAGTGGCAACAGTTAAACCTTGATTTAAGCTTCAGTTATATGAAGCTTATGAACAAAATTTTCAGTGCTGAAGAAGAGGTTTTAAGACTAGACATCATACCACAACAGGAACGGATGCTTTCTATGTATCCAATGGACTTTTTATTGACTGAAATGGACAAATTGTTAGATAGTGTGCATATTTACGAAAAAAAGTTACTAGAACAGAAAAAGGGTAAGATAGTGAGGGACGCTAAAGATTTTTCACTAGGCCATGTATTTACTTGGCCTAGAGGTAATCCTAACATAAATAACGTCGACACGAATACCACTGTATCCTCTATTGAAAGAAATGTGCATGAAGGTGTTAATAGGGGTGGTGTAATGGCTGCTGAGCAGCCTATTCAGCAGATGGAGAACAATGTGGGTAGAACTACAGGAACTGATTCTAATGATCACAATCATTTATTGCCACTGGATGACAATGTTGCTCCAGTGGAGCCGTCATCTAGTAATAATTCTAATGAACAAGTAGTTAGGGCAAAAGTACCATTAAGAAAGGATGTGAATACTTTCGAAGGGGGATCCACCACCAATTTACGTACCCCTTTCCCTATAGAACAATGTTTCCCCAACAGGAGAAACAGGTCATACAGTCGGGGGAGACAGAAAAGGAAAGCTATAGACATCGAACATACGGGCCCCACATTAAAGAAAATGTGGGAGCAGATGGACAGACGTTAATTGTTAATCTCTCTAGTAAAATTCTTAATAAAGACGAGGAAATAATCTTTAATAAAGGGCTGACATTTATACCCACAGCAAGCAGCAGACTAACAGATACAGTATTAGCAGATGGACAGACGTTAATTGTTAATCTCTCTAGTAAAATTCTTAATAAAGACGAGGAAATAATCTTGAATAAAGGGCTGACATTTATACCCACAGCAAGCAGCAGACTAACAGATACAGTATTAGATGTGAAGCTGTTTGCTCGAAACATACAATTGAAATTTGACTTTGGAGGAGAGGTTAATGCTCAGTGTCAATCAAAATATAAACAAATAAGCACATATGTACCTGTATTACATCCTTTAGTAGACACATTTTCTAAGTTAGTAGAAAATGACTTACATATTTTGAAAACTGCCCCCCCAAGGACGAATAGATAAAAAGAATTATAATATTACATATACACAAAAGAAAGCCTTAGCAGGTTTAATTGCAGATACTAATTTGGTGATAAAACAGGCGGATAAGGGAGGACCCACTGTATTAATGGACAATGCTGACTATGTCAGTAGAATGAATAATATGCTTAGTGAGGAAGCATTTTATACCACGATTACGATGGATGAAGTTAAAGCCAGGGTAACAATGATACATCACATTTTAAATGAGTCCCTTACTAGTTTAGATATTGATATGAATCTTTATAAATTCTTAAAGGTAGACAATCCGTTGCTACCCTTGATACAAGGACTCCCAAAAGTTCATAAATCAATGATTGATCCGCCAATGCGCCCGATAGTATCAGGAAGTGGGTGGGTTACTGAGCCCTTTTCTTTGTATGTTGAGAGTGTGTTAAGACCTATAGTTGAATGTAATAACTTTATTTTGAGAGATACGAAACAGTTCCTTTTGGACCTGTATGATCATGTTAAAGATTTAAGATATGATGAGCCCTTTTATTTGGTAACATTAGATGTGAAAAGTTTGTTCACGATGATCCCCAATGAAGAAGGCATTTGCCAGATATATTCATATCTGAATAAATATTCTGAATTAGATAGTAGGAATATAGATCTGCTAACGTTTTTCTTAGAAATAGTTTTGCAGAACAATGTTTTTTTATTTGATAACACCATATATTTACAGAGAGATGGCGTAGCTATGGGCACTTCTTGTGCCAATAGCTACGCCAATCTCGTAATGGCGGAATGGGAGAAGAATTGCTTATTTACCTTGGATGAATTCAGGTTGTGGGTCCCTTTCTACAGACGTTTTGTTGACGATCTTTTCTTTATTTGGAAGGAAGATGAAGAGAAATTGTTAGCTTTTATTGATAAAGTTAATTCTCTGACCACATTTTTAAAACTTACAGCTACTTATTCCCAAACGAATATATCGTTTTTGGATGTGCATATTGAGAGACTAGAGAATGGATTACTTAACACTATGATATATAGGAAAGATTGCTATAAGAATACTATTTTACATCGTGAAAGTATGCACCCACGTTTCGTGTTTGAAAATGTGCTTAAGGGTCAGTGCATGAGGGCATCCAGACTCAACCCAATGGAGGAGTGCTATAGGATTGAAATGGGAAATTTAACTTCTAGATTCAGAAAACGATGTTATACAGATAGGGAGATCAATCAGGCAGTACGCAATACAGAGGGTTTAAGAAAGACTAGAGCAGCTCCCTATTTTTCAGAAGCGACCAATGTGAATGAGGTATCTTCACATCCTGTGTTGGATGGACCTCTAAGAATTCCCTTGTATTATACTGCTGATATAGGGAAGATTAAAGAAGTTATAAATAAACACTGGGGAACGTTGCTATTAGATGAGAAGTTAGCAGGAATAGTAGGACCCCATCCCGTATATTCCTTTAAAAATAGAAAGAATTTGAAGCGCTTGTTATGCCACCGACCATTGACAGGAACAACTATGTTAGAGGGGACTACACAAACAAATACATTACCATATGGTGACTGTGCACAATGTCAATATGTTAGCACTGAATGTGAATTTTTCACATCCCAGGACTGGAAGTAAGTTCTATTTTAATACACGTACTACCAGTCAAAGTGAGAACATTGTTTATTTAGCCCAATGTATTGAATGTCACGCATTCTACGTTGGCAAAACTAACAGGAAGTTACAAGAGAGAATAAGAGATCACATATATAACATACGAATCAAATGTATACATAATGCACTAGCTAAACGTGTTAGTATCTTAGGTACCTCCCATATTTTTAAGTTCATGGTGTTGCAGTTGGTTAGACTGACTATGAGAGGAGGAGATATATGCAACTACACCGAGGAATGTGAATCCAAATGGATCATTAGACTCAGGGCAGATATCAGCCCTGGTCTAAACGATAGAATTCCGATAAACCCGATTTTAAAGGGTAGAAAGCGAAATATTAAATAATGTTTATCTGGTAGTTATTTTGTCATGAACCTCTATATCTAGGTTTTTAAAGTAAGTTTTTCAAGGCAGCATTAGCAAATACTTGTTTATGTCATTACTATTCTTATCTGCATGTGTCGACTTGCAACACAAGTGTCCACTCAATTTGCTGAATTTTATAGATTTTTAATGTTTTTATATTAAAACGATATATGTTGTAGTGTTTAATTTAGATGTATAGTATACATTTTTAAAGATTTATGAATTGTTCACCCATTTTTTAAAGTTTGCCTTTTGCATCCCAGTTACTGTTTTGCGTTAAAAGCTATGAAGTTAAAATATATTAATTGTTAAGTAGCTAATTATGTTAGAGTGTTGAAAGGATGTGATGTAATGAAATTCAAACCTATGAGGCTTGATAACGAGATATATAAGCAATAGGTTGGATTTTTTCTAAACACAAGTCTGATGAAGCCGATGGGTGAAAGTGCTAACTGTTGCTGAATAAACGTTTCTATTTTTCTGCGTACCAGCTTGGATTTTCTTTTTCTACTTCGAAAATATCTATTTTTGCTTTGCATGTAAGAGCTGATACCAGCTTTGGCCATTAGTTACATTTATCAACGAGAATATCTTCTTAATGCATTGGGAGCTGTGGTAACTACTGTGGCTGTACTTTGGTACGAGACAGTGATATATTTTGCCACAGAAGTTTTTACTGCCCGGTGGTGTGTCGTTATATTACATTAATTAAAGGGTTGACTAAATATATAAAAAATAGTTACATCATTCTCAGTTTGTGGTAAGAGAAGCCTAAGTCAATTGGTTTTCGAGTTAATTATTCTAAAATAGCTGCAGTCATTCATGGCTGTGTGTTAAGTGTTTTGATCTTGGACATACTGAATTAAACAATGGGTGCCAGCAGAGGTGAAAAAATGCCATATTCAAGTTGATGAGGTGCTAACTGCATTGGTTACTAGCTTGGTAGTGATTTTCATTTCATTGAATGAGAGGTTTAAATGCTAAGCTGTTTCACTTTTCTTATTCATTTCAATGTATTTATGTATCTGAATGTGTTAACCAGTGTAATCTATTCATGCATTCATCACATAGTAGTAAATTCAGGTACTGTCTAGGGGCATCCTGTGTAGAGACAAGGCTTGGCTTAATTGTTTGGAGGTGGGTATGCTCTTTTATGAAATGATATAGTATATGTGTGTCACTTTCTACAGAATTCAGCTCAGTTGTGGAACTCAGTCACAATGGAAGGTTGAACAAGAGGTTAGTGCAGCCTTTTTTTTTTTTTTATAAATTACTACTTTTATAAGAATTTTACTTTTTTGTAATTGGTGGCATTGGGACTATAAATGACTGTCATGATTTGCCATAGGTGAATTGAATTTTGCAGTAAGTTTTACAGATAATTGTTATATTCTGATGTTTAAACAGTGTGTAGATTTTGTGCAAGACATTTGGAGACACAATCAGCTTTGTAGGAGATGGTTGCTAGAATAATTAATGGGACTTGTTTAGACTGCACACTTGGACATTACAGGTAAGTGAACATTTTTATGTTTGGCAAATTCTGATTTAAACTGTGTATTATCATAGGAAGTCACTAGGCTATTGCCCTGGGGCCCTTACAAGCCTAGCCAAGAATTTAGCCCATGTTTTGACAAGTCAGTACCCAATGCCAAAGGTGGAATCTCAGGGGTGTATTTTCTGTTCCCCATCCAGTTATTCAGGTTAATGAGGTACCCTGCTTGATGTGGAACAGGAGTCTATTCCACAGAAGGGGAGATCCTGGGACACAAATCTGTCACACCAAGTCCTATTGATGTCACACACCAGGTTGAGGTCATGTGTGCAAGTTACTCGAGTGGAACTTGACTTGCGGATATGCAGCAGTCCCGTCAGGGTGGGGTCTGAGATTGCTTTGTATGCCAGACAGAGGTCTCCTCTGAGGAGTCTGTAGGAGAATGAGTAGAGGCACAGGGCCTTTAGCCTATCTGTGTAGGGTAGATATTTGAGGCCCTGGATCCTCCTGGTGCGGAACCTCTGTGGTCTCTCCAGCTGCTGCATGTGCTTTGTGAGTCACATGCCGAAAGGGACATTGTACTCAATAATGGGTCTTATAAGGGAAGAATGCAAGGATGTTATGACCAGCTTGTCCCTGGATGAGATACCCTTACTAGTGAGGTGGGCCAGGTAGAAAGCTTTCAGTACAACAGAGGCAATATGATGGTCAAAAGTCAGTTTGCTATCAACCTGGGTACCTAAGTCCCTCAAAACTGATTGCATGCTTACAACCTTGTTATTAATGTGATAATTTTTGGGGATGTCACTCTCCCCAAATGGAGATGACGATGCATTTTTTGGCATTCAATTTGAGGCCATGTTTCAGGCACCAGTCATTTGTTTGGGTGAGACCCTCTTGGAGGATGTCTACATCACTAGGGGAATTGATGACAGTGCATAGCTTGCAGTCATCTGCAAACTTGGTCAGCCATAGCCCACTGGTTTTGGCCTGCACCTCAGAAAAGTATATCCCAAACAACAAAGGCCCCAAGACCAATCCCTGGAGTACACTGCTCATTACGGGTCAACTGCTTTGAGATGGCTTCCCCTATTCTGACTAGGCTTCCCCTATTCTGACTAGGTGGGTTCTATCAGTGAGCAAGTTTGCTACCCATCTGGTAACATAAGGATTGATGCCTAGTTTGCTACCCATCTGGTAACATAAAGATTGATGCCTACAGATTTAACAAGCATGACCTCCCCTTGATGAATACCAAACTGTTTGGGTTCGAGTGTTTGGAGGTTGCTAATGTCCTTGTTAATGAAGTCCATGATAATCTCTTCCACGGCCTTGCAGATTAGGCTAGTTAGGCTGCTGGGTTTATAATTTCCTGGATCAGTGGATGCTTCACCATTGTGCATCCCGACAGTGGCTGAGGCTTTGGTTGAATGGGGTGCCTAATGGTGCTGCAAGTTCCTGCCTGAGTTTGTGTAGGATGCAACCTGGGATGTTATTGGGTCCTATGGAGGTTGTATTTTTTGCCTTTGGGAGGGCAGTGATGACTTGCTCCCTAGAGATAAGGGGAGGGGGTCAGCAGCTGAGGATATCCTGATTTATTGATGGGAGGACAGAGGGGTGAAGTTTTCACTGAACCTGTCTGCCAGCAAATGGGATGTATCTACGGCGTTTGTGTATGTGGTGTCCTTGACCACCACTTCTGAGCAGATCTGGGTGCTTCCCTTGAAATTGTGAACATATATGAAGAAAGCCTTGTTTGGAACTGAAGTTTGATTTGGAGGATTTCACTAGTGCTCTTATTTGCTTCTTCTGAATAAGGAGAGATGGCTTCCAATTAGGCACCTGCTCCTTCTTGGTCCTGGACAGCAATTTTTTCCTTTAATTATAGAGTTTATTTATTGCACATGTCCACCAGACAGGTTTTGAGGAGGATGATTTTGTCCTTTCGGGTATTCCTGATTCCATGCAGAAATATAAATGCTCGTATAGTACTTTGGTGTAGGTTTGGACATATGTGCCAGTCCCCATGGAGGGGGAGGGGGCTGTGAAGCTGCTTATACCTTCCCTCAGGAGGCTGGAATCAGCTTTGGAGAATTTATTTTTGTTTGACCCTAGCTAGAGGGGGTCAGGAGAGATGGTGACCTCAAATGTGACCACTTTGTGGTCGGATCTTACCAGGAAGGGTGACACTGTAGGGATGCTGCAATGGTTACTCATGTTGGTTAATACCAAGTCCAAGATATTTTCAGCATTCTATTAGAGAAGTACCTCATGCTTAGTTCTGCGCAGGTATGGGTGTGTCAGTAGTGACTGACAGAGGAAATGGGTGGGGAAATGTCCAATGACTGGCAGGCATGCTAATTCGCATGTCACGTCATGTGAAACTGCTGAATATTCATGCAGGCATCCATTAGTTGCACAGTTAGAGGAAAATAAAAATATTACTTTTACTCTGTTTTGCAGGGGGCAAGGCCCCTGCACCCCTTGTGGGGGCGCTGCACCTCCACCCCCCACTTCTTTACAGATGTGGATGCCTTAAGGACAGGTGCCCAGTTAACATTTTACTGGCTGAAAATGTTTTAAGAAGATGGTAGCAGCACTGTTGCACAACACTTGGTAAAGAGGGGGGGGGGGCTAATATTACAGAAGTACCAGTAAAATGTAACAGTCGGTATAGTGTCAAAGTGAAAAAAAAACAACAGTTCAGCACTTCGGCACAGGAATGAATATTCAGCAGATCCCACAGGCCTCCAGGAATTGTCAGCCTGGAGGCATATTTAGGGTGGGATTTGCTACTGCGCATCCTGCGAGGTTCTTCTCTAATAGAATGCCATATTTTCACCTGTTGTGGGGGTGAAAATATGGCATTTGCATTGACGAAATCAAGGAATCTCTGGGCATTTGTGCTTTGGCATGAGTAGTTCTTCCAGTCTATGGTTGGATAGTTAGTCACCTAGGATCAAGTTAAAGGATTGAATCTTGATAGATTTGAAGAGGTCCAGATAGGTGGATTGGGCATTTTGAGTCAAAGTTGGGGGTTTGTAGCTAGCTATGATTTAAACAGGGGTCCTGTTAATGGTTAACTACATCTGGAGTGCCTCCTGTGCATCATACTGTTTGACTAGCCTGGAGCTGTATATCTCTTTTATATATATTTCAACTTTACCTCCTTTTACTTTGCTGCCCACAGTTTGAGGTCGGAATGTATGATAGGATGTGTAACCTTGTATGGCTGGGGTGCTCACCGCAGCTTTGAACCAGGTTTCTGTGACTGTAGAAATGTCAGTATCTTTCAGGGTTAAGAATGCTTGCAATGAGTGCAGTTTCATGTTTAGACTCCTAGCATTTAGCAGCATGACCTTTAATTTGCATTTTGATGAAATTTTCATGTTGGTAGTTTTGACCTCATAGCATTGCCTAAAAAAGGCATTATGGGGGAGGCAAGAACCTTTGCCAGGAGCCTGAAGCCCAAGGGAGACAGATGTAGGCCATCTCTGTCAAAGCATCGTGGTTTGTCAGTCATGTCTTCCCAAGCCGTCTGTCAAGTACTGGATCCCCCTGGAATGACACCAGAAACTAAGCCAATTGTTAAAGTCAATCATTTTCTGTTTGTATTGAGGCATCATTTGGGGTTACAGTAGGATGCTGCTTAAGGCTAGAAACATACCTGCCTGGGACACATATTCAGCGAGCTCGATCATGTGTCTCTTCATATAGTCCATCGAGGTACATCTCCAGTCATTTGTGTCAACATGGACTATAACAGAGTCATAACAGTACCTGTTGTTGCGAGACTTGAGAGCATGGGTGATATGGTGGATTCTGGCACCTGAGAAATAACTAACTGTGACTTTCTTCTTATCCAGCCTAGTGAGGGGCACATCTATGTGTCTCACAATGGAGTCTCCTATGACTAATATGTTGGGTTTATGTTTAGGCCTTAGTGGCTGTGAGACACAGGTGTGTGGACTATGTGTGATGTGTGGTGTGGTATTGATGGCATTGCTTGTATTTTGTGTAATTACTGGAGTAATTTAAGTAGAAAGCATGCATTTGATGTACTTCTTGTTTCCATGTTGTATGGTTTGTATAGTGTAAAGCTTTGTATGATAGGTTTACATTTTTTCAAGGTTGTTAGTTTTCCTGCACTCTGTGTGTGTGTAGTTATTTTGGTGTACGAGTGTATGTGTGTTTGTGCAGGGGTATTATTTACATTGGTAACTTGCTATTTTTTCACTGATTGCTTGGGAGTCTGGTTTTCCAGGAGGTTTACTGTGTTCTTTTTTGCTTTGCTTTACAGGATTTTAGCTCAAGATGTGGTCATTGTTGAAGGTTTTAGTGTGTCTTATTTTTATACAATATTTACTGTGTTCTGCTTTTGTGGATAGTGACAGTAAGTTTAGAACTAGTTTTCTTGGGCGGTTGTGAAACCAGAGTTCTGACTTCACCGGTAATAGTGATTAAGGCCATGTTTTATTGCTTAGATACTGGATAGGTTTTCCTGGTGGCTCAGCTGAAACAATGGTCCACTTCACACAAAACATGTCTCTAGTAAGATATTCTGGTACATGCTTACAAGCATACTGAGAGATGTTACAGGTTAGTGTACATTTTTATGTAGTATGTAAGTGTTCTCTTTAGTTATTTATGTCAACTCGGGAATTTGTAGTATATGCTGTAGGAATAAATAAGTATGACTGATATATTCAGTGTATTTTTGTGATGTTTTGTACATAAGTAATAGGTTCATAGGTTTATAGTAGCCTAATGACCACCAGAGCCACCAGAGTCTTTATAAGTCCAAAATCGGGGATTTTTTTAAATATTACCCTAATTCACATTAGTAGTATGAGAGTAAAAGGATTTTCAACAACATGGATTTCCTAAAGACTAAGAAGTATGAAACTCTAATATTTGACATTATGGACTAACTGTAATCTTTACTGATTTACCAGAAAATCAAAACATTTAACAAGGAGAAGTATAATAAATAGGAGACAAGTTGAGCAGTATGAAGTAGTTAATGACCAGTAAAATTGCTTTCGTAGATTTTCAGTCTGATGATTTTTGTAGTTCTCTGGGTGGACAGTTATTTTCACAGATTTATTTATCTGGGTAGAATTTTGTCTTGTTTTTCATTTGGATACTTGTTGCAATCACAAGTTATATATTATATTATGTTATTTTATATTATATTATATTATCACTATAACATAGTATACTATAGTATTGTATATTAGTGGAGTGTAGGCAGGGACATTTTTAAGGGCAAGGATAAGCATGATATTTGTTTACTGACAACTGATTTTTGAGAAAGTCTAACTGGGTAGGTGCCCATTTTCAGTGGAGGCCCAGGCAGAAAAGTCCCACAGTATTACAAAAAGATTTTGAAAACAAAATTTTAAAAGCTACAAAAATCACACAAAACATCTTCAGTTTAAATTATACCAAATTAGACAATGTGACAACATTATTTAAAACATACACTGCTTATATAACAATAATGTAACTAAATATTAGAGAAATTTTAGACACTTTTTAGAAGTTAAAGGTAAACTATTATAATACATGAATGCATTGCAATATGAAGTGAGGAAAAAAAGGTTATTTCATAAATAGATAATGTTAGGAAGTGGATGAAAAGGGGGGTAAGGAGACGTAAGGTATGAATATAGAACTATTGTTATCATGGGGTTTAGCAAGAACAGAGACAGATTTTGGCTAAGATGTATTTCAGAATAGTTTGAAAAGACTGGAGGGAGGGTATTGACCTGATGGACATAGTTAAAGAGTTTCTGCCCTTAGCAACATAGTATAAATATACATCATGCCCTGCAGATTTGATAGGTTTGTGGACAGAACATTTTTTCCTCACTAGATCATAATGATCAAGTCCAAACATAGTTGTGCAGAATGATATTTAGTGCAAGACAAGCAGATGCATTTGTGCTGCAGCAACACAGGTAAGGCCTCATACCTTTATCACTCATTGCAAAGTGGATTTGGCCTCCAGGAACAGAGCCTCCTTTGGGTCCACTGTTCTGAAGAATATTCTCCCTTGAGCTACCCAAGAAAGATGGTGCTAGGGATGCTGTCCCAACCAGTACAGAATGAAGGCAAGACAGGACAACATCACATAAAGAAGTTATGTACTCACCATAATGTACCATGTGAGTTGTCCATCTCTCCTTCATTGTTACATCCCACCCTCATTCCTCCAGCCTTTCGCTCCTGGAGGACCAAGTGGTTGTGATTGACACATAAGGTTCTCTTACCTTTCTTTATTGGTCTGTTAGACATGTAAATAGTTTTTTGGTTGTTGTTGTTGTGTCTTTCGGCTTATCCCGGTTAGGGGTCGCCACAGAGGAACTCCGGTCTGCTAATGTTTGGTAGTGGATTTTTACATGCCAAGTTACCAGCCCTGATGCACAACCTTCAACGAAGGCACGCCCATTCATGCATGCCTCCACACAGAAGACACTCTAGCTGAGAATCGAATGGGACAACGTCTTGCTGTGAGGCGACAACGCTACCGCAGCACCACTATAGTTTTTTGGTAATAGATGTAATATCTGCAAACAAGATCTGGGTAGTCTTCCCTAAGCATGATGAGATAGGGTTACAGCCACGAGCCAGTGGAAGTCCTCAAGATTTTGTATAGGCCAAAGTCGTTACCAATGATTAGTTCCGAACCCAACAGTACAGAATGAAGGCGAGATGGACAACTCACTTCCTCATCAGTACGTAGCGTATCGTCGACAGCACAGATGACGTGTCCGATATTATACGCCATTTTGTGTAGCGAAACCAACGCCTTCAGTACGGAACTGTTGGCTGTATATAGCAACGGACAGCGTAGCTCGTCCAGGTGGAGAAGGTGTATTGCAAGAAAGCAAAAAACGTCTATAGTTCAAGCACCCACCAAGAGGGAAAATGCTGAGAGAAGAAAGGAGCCACTTTTGGGACTAAGTATTTTTCCTCTGTTTATTTGCTAAGCTTTTCTGCATAGCCGCCTATTTTGAGCATTTTCTGGCTTGTTAAATTTGATTTCTGCATTAGTAACTGTATTTGGAGCACAACCTAGAGCTGTTTACTGAATTTCCTGTTTGCACTTCTTTGTAAAATCGTTTTTTTCTCAAAACTTGCATTTTATCTGTCTTTGGCCTAGCACTCTTGTGTGGGGTCATTTACTGCACTGTTATAACTTGTTGATACTTGTTAACCTCTGCTATCTCTGAAAAAACAAAAAAACAAAAAAAATCTTGCTTTTTCCCCACTTTTCTGAGATTTAAAAAAGTTAACTTACAGGCTTGCTGTTCTTGAACTGTTTGTAAGTTTCTGTGAGGCCATTTTTTGCTTGGGCTAAAGGAAAGTCTCTCTGTTGATCAGTGGCAGTGAAAAACATTGAGCAGCCTGCCTGCCCCTGTGGGAGTGGTTACTGACTTGAAACTGTAGTTTTATTGGCCATTTTGGGTCAATTCCAAAACTCCTTCATCTTCCTCTCTTAAAACCCTTTTTTGCGTGGTTTTGAGCATAGCGCAACAACGGGCAGCGCCGCCTAATTGGGTTTAAACTATTCCTGGGTCCACAAAGTCTGCTCTTCACTTTTTCCCTTAAAACTGCTCTCTCTCTCAATTTAAACACCATATTCTCATTCTAAGGCCCTTCACTGGTCCAATTAAGTAATCCTACAAGTTAGCACTATTAAACCATAAGCACTACTTACTCTTATACTCTCTACGATTACCCTGTCCTCTATTGGTCCGTCTTAAATTCAGTTTCCCTGTTACTATAGCATGTCCAAAGGTCAGTCAATGGTTTCCTCTCCAGTCCAGCTGGTGAATCTGGGAATTTTGAGGCAATGTTTCAACTGTCTCATGTACACAGACAACCCTCTCCTCCTCCAAACAGGTTCAAATATATGTGAGAGATGCAACTATTTAGCCAAACTGGAGGCTGAGCTCTCTCATCTCAAAACTGGTGTAACCAGTCAGGAGGAGAAGGTAACCTCACAGAACACAATTCCAGTATCACATAGTCCCACCACATCAGTGAACCAAACACATAAATACACAAAAACATACTCGGAGGCTCTAAATAAAAATCTACCTAAGCAACAGAGACCTCCAAAGCAGAAATCCAAGCAAACGCTACCTCAAAACAAAACACACACAACACATAACCCACAAAGTCAGTGTGCCAAGCAGCCACAGCCCTTAAGGCTGAATAACACACCTGATACTCTTGTTATAGGTGACTCTATTGTCAGACACACTGACGTCCCGCTCACCAGGCTGAATAAAAAGAAGGTCATGGTGAGCTGCCTGTCGGGTGTTAGGATCCGACACATAACGCAAGCACTCAGGTCACTCCAAAGGCAAATACAAATATGACTCAGTCATTGTACATGCTGGCGTGAATGACCCGAGACGTACCTCCCTGGACTACATGAAAAGAGACAGAGGAGCTCTCTGATCATGTAGCCCAGGCTGGTATGACCCTGACCTTGAGCAGCATCTTACTCTCACCTAGAATGATGCCACAGTACAAAGACAAAAATGATCGATTTTAACAATTGGCTAAAATTTTGGTGTCATTCAAAGGGGATCCAGTGTCTGTCAGCCTGGGATGACATGCTCGACAAGCCACATTGCTTCGCTAGGGACGGCTTGCACCTGTCACCACTGGGCTTTCGGATATTGGCAAAGGCTCTTGCCACCCCCATAGTGCCTTTTTTAGGCAAGGCTCAAAAGTCAAACCCACCCCCATAGACAGCACAAGGAACAAGAAACTAAGGGTAATGCTGCTAAATGCCAGAAGTCTTAACCTCAAGATGCATGCACTCAAAGCTCTCCTCAGTATGGAGAACATCGCTATCTGTGCAGTGACAGAAACCTGGTTCAAGGCTCCAGAGAGCACCCTAGCACTACCTGGCTATACCTCGTATCATGCTTTTCGGCCCAAAAACATGGACCGAACCACAAAAGGAGGGGGCGTTTCCATATTTATCAAGGATATCCACACCTCCAGGTTAGTGGCATTGCACGAAGTATCGGAGACCATCCATGTGCAACTAACAGTGGGCAAGACTGCTTTTCAGTTTATAGCATCCTACAGACCACCCTCTCAAAGTCAGGAATCCCATTCGGCTTTCCTGAAAACATTGGAGAACATGAAGATCTCTCCGAACACCATTATATTGGGTGACTTCAACTACCCAAACATTGACTGGGAGCACTACTCAAGCCCCAGTACCTTAGCCCAAAGATTCCTGGAAATTATAAACTCAAATGCTATGGAACAACTAGTCACCACTCCCACAAGAGGGACAACATACTAGACCTGATCATTACCAACATGGGGACTCTATGCTCCACACCAGAAGTATATCCCTCATTGGTAAGATCAGACCATAAATTAATTTCACTGGATGTCCACATCCCAACCCCACCCCAGCCCAGAAAACCACAGTGAAAAACTTCTCAAAAGCGAACTTCTCACTTCTCAAAACCGAAGTGGAGTCCTTCAAGGCCCCAGGGCCAGTGGAAACTACAGCCCAAACTGCAGAATCCTATATAAATGCATTCTATGGACATCTCCAGGAATGCATGGATCATGCTATCCCAAACAAAACCAAGACCCAATCATCCAAAGGCAGGCGTCCAGTCTGGTGGACCCCTGCCATAAATAAACTGTACAACAGAAGGAGGAAGCTACTACATGATAGAGCAAAATCCCTAATGGGGAAGGCATCTCTGATCAGTACTAGCAAAAAATTACGATCCCTCATAAAATCCTCCAAGGCCAGCTTCGAGAGAAAAATTGCACAGGACACCAAAGACAATCATAAGGCTTTTTTCAGTTATGTTAGAAATCTGGGATGCAACTCCCAGACTTGTTCCGAGTTGATTCTAAACAAAAAATACACTGAACCCACAGACATCACCAATATCCTGGCAGACAGGTTCAGTGCAAACATCTCTACCCCCTCCCCCCCAAAAGAGCAAGTATCTATCCCGGAAGAGGGCTCCTCCCAAACATCTCAGATGCTCAGGTGAAGGCTGCCCTCTCCGAAGCAAAAAACACTGCTTCCATGGGACCAGATGGCGTCCCAGGTTGCATCTTACATGACCTACAAGAGGAACTAATCCCTCAAATAAAACAGCTATACAATCTCAGCCTCACTACAGGATATATGCCCACAGAATGGCGTACAGCAACAGTGGTCCCACTCCACAAAGGTGGAGCCTCTACGGACCCTGGAAACTATCGCCCCATAAGCCTGTCTAGCTTAGTCTGCAAGGCTATGGAGAGGATCATCATGGAGCTCATAAACAAAGACATTGGGGACCTACAGACACTAGATCCTACCCAGTTCAGCTTTGTCAAGGGCAGATCCTGCCTTTTGAACCTGGTTGACTTCTTTGAAACAGTCACCAAAGCCATAGATGAAGGGAAGGTAGTCCACACGACCTATCTGGACCTTGCAAAGACATTTGACACAATACCCCACTCGGGCATCATAGATAAACTATCCAGCTTAAATATAAACCCCTGTGTCACAAGATGGGTCACAAACTGGCTCAAAGACAGAACCCACAGAGTGAGAATTGCTGGAGCCATGTCAGACTCGAAACCGGTCACAAGTGGCGTCCCACAGGGTTCTGTCCTGGGACCACTCTTGTTTGGTATATACTTTTCCGAGGTACAGGCAAACGTGGGAGGACTATGGCTCACCAAGTTCGCAGACGACTGCAAACTGGGCGCCATAATCAACTCTCCAGCTGTCACAAACATCCTTCAAAAAGGTCTCACAGAGACAGATAACTGGTGCCAGCGCCATGGTTTAAAGCCAAATGCCAAAAAATGTATAGTCATACCCTTTGGCAAAAACAATGTGCCCACAAATTACCACATAGGCGGAAACCCATTAAGTACAGAGAAAGTTATTAGGGACCTGGGGATCCAAGTTGATAGCAATCTCTCCTTTGAAAACCACATTGCCAAAGTGGTTAGAAAGACCTTCTACATAGCCCACCTCATCACGAAGGGTTTCACATCTAGATCAAGAGAGGTAACCGTGCCCCTTTATTCATCCCTCATCAGGCCCATCATAGAATACAATGCCCCTTTTGGGATGTACCTTACCCGACACCTGCAGCAATTAGAAAGACCCCAAAAGTATCTCACCAAGAGGATCAAGGGTCTCAAACAGAGGCCATATGCTGCTCGGTTAAAAAAACTCCTGCTCTACTCAGTTGCATACCGCCTACTTCGAGGCGATCTATGCCTGACATACAAAGCTATGTCAAATCCAGAATTAATGGACATGCTCCACCTCAGTAAATCTAAATCCCTTAGAGCCACACGCTCGAGGGACTTCAACCTCAGCACAGAAATAAATAGAACTTGCTGGAGGGACAGGTTCATAACCCAGAGGCTCCCTTCCCTCTGGAATAGAATTCCAGTTCATGTGAGGCAGAGCACCTCACTGAATCTCTTCAAGAAGAATCTCGATAAGTGGATGGGGGATTGTAGGTTTGTCCCAGGGATTACTCCCGTGTCACTATTAGACAGAGGCACAGTAAACTAAACCTTAAAAAGGGCACAGTATACTCAAATCAAGGGGTGGCGTAAGCCATACAGAATTGGACTAGGCTTATAATTGCCCCAGGGCAGATAGCCTAGTATGAACCTATGAACATGGAATGTTATGGTGAGTACATAACTTCTTTTTTTTTTTAAGTTTGATTGGTTAATTTGGTCTCATGTGATGTGATGTGTTTGGTGTGCACTTTTTGTTAGTTTTGATGAAGTTCCAATATTAGGGGACGAAAGCACTCAACGTTTTAATTGAAGTTTTGGAAAGTATTGCTGGACTGTTTTTATTTCTTCCCACTACCACAGGTGTGTGTATTTATGCCAATATGGTGTGGTATGTTAGTAAACAGGTAGGTAAGGGTTGCATGAGGGGATATGTTAGTTGGGGATTAAATTACTTACGGTAGACCTCGGTGCATCAGATATATGAGGCCAGACTGGGGGGGGGTGAATTTGTGGTTTCCTATCTAATGATCAAGGTTTCTTTTGAATAGAGTCAGGGGGTAAACTTGGCTTCACATAGATGGGGAGCTTATTCCATAGCACAGAGATCCATTGAGCCACATTGTAGTCTCTCCAGGAAGTTCTATTTGTCACAAGCAAAGTTGAAGTCTTTTGATCTAGTGTTTCTGCTGCTGTTTGTTTTGAGGATGTGCAAGAGATCTATTGTAGCTGGATAAGAGAATGTCTTATATGCTAGTCGAGTACTGCTATAGGGCCTTAAGGTGATCTGTGTAGGACAGGGTATTCATACCCTGGATTCTCCTGGTAAGGAACCTTTGAAGGCATTCCAACTTTTGCAAGGTGCCTGGATGGGCACATGCCAAAGGGGGCACTGTACTCAATAATGGGTCTGATAAGGGCTGAATATAGTGGTACTATATCTTTCCTGGACATGGATGCAATACCTTTGCTTATGAGTTGGGTGACACAGAATGATTTTCTTACTGTCTTGGCTACGTATTGGTCAAAGGCCAGATTGCTGTTTTATATTTTCCCAGAACCTTAACTATCTGGTCAGTTCATAGGGGTGTTTTGTCAATGGAGTAATTAGCTTCAGTGGACAATTTCCCAAAGGCACTATAATGCATTTCTTTGTGTTGAGTTTTATCTTTGGCACCAGTTTGTCAGTATCTTTAGCTTTATTCACAGTATCAGTAAGTGTTAGAATGTAGTGCAAGTACTGTGGGAGGTATGGAACCCGTGTTGTGTGCCAGATAGGAATTCTTCTTGCAGGAGATGGTTTAGCAGTTGTTTCTGAGCACATTTTTCAGGTATTTCGGAGAGGGTGGGCTCCGCATAATGGTTTAGATCTTCACCTCATAGACACAAAGTACAGGGTTTGATTCTGACCTCAAGTTATTGGATAAGTTTAAAATGTCCATTTAGGGCAGTTAGCCTACTATTCTCCTATTAACCTAAGATGACTATTGGTATAAATTTAGTAATGTCTGCTGAACTTCCTCTGTGGTGTAGAAAGATAATGTCTGATTTTTACAGAGAGGGAATGTGGGGTTCCTGGACCCACCCATTTATAAGGATCGATACAGGATGAGCAATGCTTTTGGCTGCTGTTTTAAGGTATTCTCTTGGAAGCAGGTCATCAGCTGTAGCTGGCATGGTTTCAGTTTAAGAGTTGTTTTATATATGATGAGGGTGCATGTCTGAAGGTGAAATTAGACCTGGTGGTATGTGGCTATTGGGCAGAGAAGACATTAGATGTGGAAATCCTTAGTTAGGGATGCAATACTATGTATGAAAGAACAGTTGAATTCTATTACAGTTTTGAGTGGTGAGTTATTGGTAGAGGGATTATGGTTGAATTTTTGGCCAAGATGTAACATTTCATAGGATCATAGAAAGTTACTAGGCTAATGGCCCTAGGGCCCTTACAAGCCTAGCCAAGTTCTACCTTTATTTCAATGATCTGCACCAATTGGCAACTTAATAATATTTAATCAGAAAGTTTTAGGGTTGTGTTAACTATTGCTCTGAATGTTGTTGTTCTATAGTTTTTTTTCTTCATTTTTTTTGCAATTTTGAAGTTTTCAAGATATTGTGGTGATTTGTATTTTTGCAATTTTTTTCCATGTTTGTTCTTTATCCTGCAGTAGCAGTCTATTCTTTTTTGTGACAAAAAGTATAATGCTCTACCAAAAACGAATCAAAATTCTGTGTAAACAGACCACAGTTTCTTTAATCACAAGAAAAAAACAATTTCGACAGGATTAGCGCTTTCGTCTGCCCAATGCAGACTTCATCAGAATACTAAATGTAAGGTGCCTCTGATATTTATACAAATTTTTTGAAAGTTAATTAATAAATGAATAACTGATTGAACCTGGGAATTGAATAACATTTGCACAATTAGAACAATCTCATGTTAAATTTAAAGGCACAAGCTTTAAATAAATGAATTATGTACCCAACAAAATAGTTTGGTTTTAAAATAGCACAGAAACTATTATTTGAGTCACATTCTAAAGTGCATATGTGCCTAGGCTTTAAATATAATCTGAATCAATATTAATTTAGTATTAAAATAGTTATTATAAAAATATACAAAAATACAATAAATATAATTTATATATAAACCTGAGGTGAATATGAAACTGTTAAATTTATATATATATACACCTGTAAATATGTAAAAACTGTTGAAAAAAACAATGAAAACTATACACATTAAAAAATATACATACTTAGTTCAGTAAAAACATGTTTATATACAAAGAGATAAAACATATTTCTAGTTAAATACAAATAAATATTTATATATTTATACTATTTATTTCTAAAAATGCTGTCAATTGTTAAACATGCCATACATTCAGGTGTTGAAAAATGTTTTTAAGAAAGCTTTTTTATTATATCTTGTATATATGTGTATAAACATTCAGCATGTTGTGTATAATATGTAAAGCAAAAATAAATAAACTATTTAATATGAATATAAAATTGATGAACAATTAATGAAGCAACTGGCAAGGTAACAATTTTTGTTAATTAATGCTTAATGTTTATGGTCATGTTAAACACATAGTCCACAGCTAAATGTATAAATCTAACCATGTTGGTATGGAATTTTCAAATGTGTTTGTTAATAATAATCTTTTTATAAGTCATAAATTCAATTGAACCAGGTATGTCAAAGTGTAGGGACAAATGTTTAAACTCTCGATGCTTTGTCTATTAAAATAGCTTTGATGTTAGTGTACTCATTGAGCCCCGGTGGAATATTTGATTTTAACCTCAATTGCCATTTGATTTCCTTCTGAAGTAAAATATTCTTTACATCACCTCCCCTGGGGTCTGTTTTAATAAGTTCCAAGATACCAAACTTGAAGTCTATGAAACCTACACAGTCGGTGGTGTGTTTAAACAATGCACTAGTCTCTTTTCTCCTTTTGATATCATTTGTGTGTTCATAGATTCTCTCTCTGAGGGTCCTCTCGGTCTTACCCACATAAAAGGAGGGACATTTAGTACAAATGGCCAAATACACTAACATCCTGCTACGACAATTACCTTTGCAAAAAGTAATTTTACTTTTTAAGCCATTTTCTAGTTTTATTTCCTCAGCTTGGTTAATGTATGAACACTGTCTACACCTACCACATTTTGTGGAACCTTTCTTTTTATCTAATTTAGTGTTACCAGTTTCAAAAAGTCTTTTAAAATTTGTGGCTGTCTTATATATGAATGATGGCTTTTTTCCAACTGTCTCATAAATCTCTTTGTTGGTCTTAAAAATAGACCAATTGTTTACAATAATGTTAGTGAAACAGTCTGAAAATCCATTAAATTCTACCATACAGGCACCCATATAATCCGTAACTTTATTTGACTTGTTCTCATTCGGTATAAATTTCTTACCTAATAATGGTATGAATTTAATGCCCCATCCGTAGTATACTTCTTCCAAGATGTCACCAACCAGTTGTCTAGGATAACCCCTCTCCAAAAATTTTTCCATCAAAAAAGAAAATTCATACTGTAAATCTTGGTGTTGTGATGTCATTCTCGCTATTCTAACTGCCTGTCCCTTAATAATACTTTTCTTTTGATGTAAGGGATGTTGGCTTTTGAAATGTAGATAGCTGTTACACCATGTATTTTTACGAAAGATGTTGGATTTAAAACCAGTAGCAATTTTACTCAAGGTAATATCCAAATAATTTATACTATTGTGGTCTATTTCATAGGTAAAAGACAAAAAAAGAGGTGGTTTGATTTATATATGCCATGAATTCACTTAAATCATCTGTAGTGTCTTCCTCCAATAATAGAAAAATATCGTCCAAAAATCTAAGATATATTTTTATATTTTTCATATAAGGGCTGGCAAAGATATATCCCTCTTCCCACTCAAGAAGAACCAAATTAGCATATATGGGGGCACAAGCTGCCCCCATAGCCACCCCGGTAATCTGTTTATAATGTTCCCCTTGAAATGTAATAAAGTTATTATCCAGGACTATTTCAGTCAATTCTAATACTAATTTCTTATGGTCCAAAGATGCCTTAAAATATTTGTGTACACAGTTCTCAAAATATTCAAAACCCGTAATTCTGGGTATGCAAGTGAACTGATCTTTAACGTCTATGGTCACTAATTTAACTGTCTCTGACCATAAATTGTCCGTAATTTTACCCAAAAAATCCCAAGAGTCTTGCACCAGATGTTTTTGGGTCCTGACAATTTCTTTTAATTGGTGGTCAATAAAAACTGCCAAGGGGTGGGTTTTGGACTTTTTAGCAGAAAGTATGGGGCGAAGAGGAGGTTTCACAATATTTTTGTGTATCTTTGGTATTGCGAAAATTTGAGGTATATAAGGGTATGTTTGTTTTAAAAAATGGTATGTTTCTTTCCCAATTCTGTTTTTTATAAAATATTCCTCCAACCAACTGTCTATTCTTCTGTAAGCTATTTGAATCTCATTGTGAGACACAGTGGTGTAAGTTTTTTCATCCATCAATAAGTCAGTTAAAGCATTAGTATAAGCTTCTTGATAATAAATTACCACTCCACCACCATTATCCGGTTGCATGAACCTGAGATTTGTCTCTTTCCTTAAATTTTCAAGTAATGTTAAATCCTTTTCATTTAAATTGTTAAATTTATTCACCCCTTTTGTCCTTCCATAGATGTCATAAATATCATTGGTAACTATTGCCTCAAAGGTGCCAATGACAGGGTGTAGTGGGGGATTAAAAATACTGCTCCTACTGAGCACTTGAATATTTTCAGGTGGTTCTGTTTCAGAGTTATTCCCTGATTTTGTGTGTTTACAAGTAATTTTCAAGTTTAGTTTTCGAAGAAATATTTTTAATTCTAATAATATATTTGCCAAATCACCATATGTTGTCTTGACAAACTTAAAACCCTTTGAAAATAATTCAAAGTGTTGTTTTTCCAATTTTAAGTTGGTGTAATTGTGTATTTTGAAACCTTTATATATATGTGTAATACCATTTTCCTCAGTTTGAATGTCATCTATCTCCCTCTCCTCCCCCTGGTTCTCCATGCAAAATCTGTCCCACCCATATGTTCCTGTGGTCCTGGATCTGAGGGGATACGTTGTTTGTTTGCTAGTCTTTCTGATCTGCGGGGCCCTAAAAAAGTTTCAGTATCTTCATGAAATGAATCCAACTCATCCAAATGACCATTTCTTGGTTCAAATCTTTCCTGAAATTCCACTCTCTTGTTTCTTCCTGGGTCTTTATTAGGCCCATTTTTGTAATTGGAGGTATAATTACCATGATTTTTCCAAGTCTTCTGGAATGGGGGGGGGTAACTTTTACCCTTTTTATATTGTTCCCTGTCCCTAGTTAATTTACCTTGCTTCCTTAAATAAACTTTGTCAATCTTAATTTCAACTCTTTTTAACATTTTAGTATACAAGTTTTCATAGTCATCAAACAGTAAGTCGTTAACAATTTCGTTCTGATAATCATTCACCTCTTTAAAAAGTTTTTTCAACTGTACTTCATTATATTTAATCAATTTCGACATTAATGTAAAACCACAATTGTCAAAAAACGCTTGTAAATCATTCAAAACATTTTCCGTATAATGAATACCAAAAGGGTATTTATAAAACCTGAGTCCCTGAGGGACTATTTTGTAAACCAAACATTGATGTAAATAGTTGTTGTCAATTTGTAAAGACTTGTATTTATACAATGTTTTTTCAAAATAAAACAGTTTGTCTCTCAAAGTCATTTCTTTGTATATAAACATGTTTTTACTGAACTAAGTATGTATATTTTTAATGTGTATAGTTTTCATTGTTTTTTTCAACAGTTTTTACATATTTACAGGTATATATATATATAAATTTAACAGTTTCATATTCACCTCAGGTTTATATATAAATTATATTTATTGTACTTTTGTATATTTTTATAATAACTATTTTAATACTAAATTAATATTGATTCAGATTATATTTAAAGCCTAGGCACATATTCACTTTAGAATGTGACTCAAATAATAGTTTCTGTGCTATTTCAAAACCAAACTATTTTGTTGGGTACATAATTCATTTATTTAAAGCTTGTGCCTTTAAATTTAACATGAGATTGTTCTAATTGTGCAAATGTTATTCAATTCCCAGGTTCAATCAGTTATTCATTTATTAATTAACTTTCAAAAAATTTGTATAAATATCAGAGGCACCTTACATTTAGTATTCTGATGAAGTCTGCATTGGGCAGACGAAAGCGCTAATCCTGTCGAAATTGTTTTATTCTTGTGATTAAAGAAACTGTATTCTTTTTTGTTAGCCAAATCTCATTTTTTGTTTTTAGTCTCTTCCATTTAAGAGGTGAAAGGCTGTTTAGGAAGGTTGCATTGAATTCATTTACAGTATCATATAAGGGGGGATTTTTAGGCTATATCAGTTAATAGATGAAAGGATAGTAATGAATATGTCTGGGTTAAAGTTAGGTTGCGTGTTTTTTTGTAAGCATACCATTTAGATGGCTGTGTGAGATGTCTGGTTTAATTTCTTCTAATATTTTGAGTTTATAATATAATTGTAGGAGTAGACCCCATTCCTAAGTCAGGGTATGATTAAAGTTCATGGAATTAGTATTGTTTCAGGCTTTGATGTTAGCCAAAAATTCTCTTCACACCACCCACAATGGGCCCCAATATGACTCCTGCAGCTCATACAGAGTGACATGGACTGGTAGCATATCTACATATGATTGTAGATTATTTTTCAGACCCATGGCTCCTACTACTACTATTATCTGGGTATCTTTCATCCACATTGCTCTAATTTCTGCCTGAAAAACTTGATATTTTATGAGTTTGTGTTTTGCTGCTCATGAGATACTAATAATGTGTAGCGATTTCAATGGTTAATGCTATTTTTGTCTTTTTCCATGAACTGCTATATCAGTTTTTTTCACATCTATTTTTGGAACTGTTGGTACTGGGTGATCTCATGTGATCCACACTTCATAATTCTCTACAATGCTTTATGGTTCATGTTCCCAATGCTGCTCAGCTACTTCTGTGTTGTAGTGTTTGCACAATCCTCAGTGGAACAATCTTGCCACATTATTGTGCCTTTCAGTGTACATGCCCTCTGTCATGAGTGTATCACAGCCAGCAACAAGGTGTGTGGCTGTTTCTAGTTATTTTTTACAGAACCTACATTTGTCTGCTTTGCTCGCATGTTCAATGGACTTTGTAAACCAACTTGTATGTAGTCCACAATCCTGGGCTGACATTATTATCCTTTTATCCTTCAGTTTCAACTCTCCTATCCATATCCATTCCTGTGTCAAATTCTTATCAACATGAGGTTATTCCATGATCTGTTATTTTGGCACATTCAGTCAGTGTCTGATTTTTGTCCCACTTGCCAATCGAATGCTTCTGCCAAACTAAGCAGGGAGGTCATCCTAGAATTCCTATCCTTATGTTTAAAAAATTTCACTATGTTTAGATCTGATGAGATCAGCAGATAATGTATACAGCCCAACAACTGTAGATCTATACATGTAATCAATTTTGAGGCAGCCTATACCTCCTTCAGTGTGTGTAATATATCTTGGTATACACTGTTTTTTATATATTATTTGGTAAGTGTGAAACATTTTTACTGATTTTCTGTTCAACTGATCCAATACCTTTTGGGGCCAGTTAGTCACACTGAAACAGTAAGAGCAAACTAATGTAAAGCTTGGACTTTATTCCTATGTAAAGGCTGTTTTCAATATTCATTTTAATCTTTTGGAGTTTTCCTTACGAAATTTTATTCACAATTTTATTTTGTTTTATTGGTGATCCTTCATCAGTTCCGAAATATTTATTAATTCATTCCAGCTGAAGTTTCTTTATATTACATTCCTGTCCCAGATTGATATTTTCTTGGTACTGCAACTTTCCTGCACATTTATCAAGACCAAATGTCATTTTTTTATCTGAGGAAGTTTTAACCACTTGTAGTTGTTATGCTTTCAACTCCTCATCTGATGAACTATACAGATTTAAGTCATCCACAAAAAGTAGATAAGAAGTATTTAAGCAAAGTTGTTTTCTGGGACCCAAATTGTACTCAAGATCTAACCTGTACAGTAAACTGCTTAAAGGTTTAAGGGTAAGAAAAAAACAACAGTGGCAAAAAGTCACCCTGGAATATCCCATTTGAATTTATATCCCTGGTATAATACATTTTGTCATTTGTCATGGCTTAATTGCAAGGTGGTTTGCCATTGTTTAATGGTCACTTTAACATAATTTATCAATGTAGGGTTTATCATATACATCTGTAAGCACTCCATTATCAATGAATGTGAGATGCAGTCAATTTTTTTACTTTTTTTATTTTTTTGTAATCTGTTCATGCCATACTTAGATTATTTCCCTTTTTACAATTTTTCATTATGTTTTTTTTTTGGCAACAAATGATCCTTTATTATATATGACTTTCTTTTGTTTCCCTTTTGTTCTATTGTCATGATTGAGTTTGTTTCTAAATTACTATAAACTCTCCTTGCATCAGTTTCAGTATATAGTTTGTACATCGTTGGAAGGCAAGTTATTGTTCTGTAGTTTTTAAGATGGCTTACAGATTCACTTTTTAGGAGGAGTATCATTTTTCATGTTATCAACCAGGCTGGTGTTTGTTCAGGTTGCATATATAAGTATTTCTTGCTCTGGGCTAAATCTTTTTGTAAAGATGTTAGTACATTTAGCCAGAAGATAGGAAATGCACCTGGTTCTGTGATTTTCTAGTTAGGCATTTTTCTTAATTTTGTTTCAATTCCCCTGGCCACTACTTTACCCCATTCCATATCCTGTACATTTGAACTCCTTTCTATTTATTCGTCTCCTTTAAGTTCCACAGGGTTTTAACAATATTTCTCCAAAATGTATCTATCTTCTCTTCTTTGGATGGTGTTTCTATTCTTGACTGATTGTATAGATTTGGTGGGGGTCACTGAGAGTGTCTGTCATTGTACTTCTGTTAGTGAATTTACTAGGGTGTCCTATTACGATCCAGTTTAGGATGGTCCAGTGTGGGGCTATTAATTATTTTTGCAAAACTGTGTAAGCTCATGGTAGATGTATGGGAGTTAGAGGTTAAGTCCAGCCAACTGATATTGATGTCACCTAGTAGTATTTTGTTTCTTTTATAATTGTTGTGGATATCTGCCAGTGTAGCTAGATTGTTACTAGGAGGAATGTTAAGGACAGTAATACATATTTGCCTATATTTGTTTATTTTCAGGAGCGTAATAAGAAGCTCTGCTGATTTGAATTTTGGTATTGATTTATTGTAGATGTAAATGTGGTAGTTATCCACCTAATGGACATTTTGATCTAGGGAGCTGGTATTGATAACATTGTAAAACCACTGGGTATATAATTATTAGTTACTATATGCTGTTCCCAGTTAATGTGTGTGGATAGTTATAGTCACTCTAAAGTGGATGGTTGTAATAGGTTTAGATATCATATTACTGAGGTTGGTATCATACCCATTTCGAAATAATGAAGGGATATGTAGTTGGTCATAATGTGGTAATGGGCTCTATTTATAGGTTCATAGGTGTGTACTAGGCTAATGGCCCTGAAGCCTTTAGAAGCCTAGCCCATAGGATTACCCTGGCATCGTGCCACTCGACCTTAGTTCCTAGTGCCTCTGTCAAGTACAGCCACTGGAGTGATCCCCGGGGTGAATTTTCTATTTCCCATCCACTCATCAAGACTTCTCTTGAAGAGGGCCAGTGAGGTGCTCTGCTTGACACGTACAGGAAGTCTATTCCATAGCATGGGCAGTCTCTGGGTCATGAACCTGTCCCTCCAGCATGTTCTGTTGATTGTGGTAATGAGGTTGAGGTCTCTGGAACATGTGGTGCAGAGGGACTGGGATTTCTTTAGATGTAGCATTTCTAACAGAGCTGGGTCAGACATGGCTTTGTAAGTCAAGTAGAGATCGCCTCTAAGTAGGCGATATGAGAGACAGAATATATATATATTTTTTGTCTTTCCATATAGCACAAGTGTTTAAGGCCTAGGATCCTCTTTGCAAGGTACCTTTTGCAGCCTCTCCAGTTGTTGCAGGTGTCTAGTGAGGTGCGTGCCAAATAGGGCATTGTACTCAATGACTGGCCTAATGAGGGAAGAGTAGAGGGAGACAATGACCTCTTTCTTTCTGGATGCAAAACCCTTAGTAATGAGATGTGCCACATAGGACCTTCTGGCCACAGTGGCAATGTGGTGGTCAAGAGAGAGGTTGCTGTTAACCTATGCCCCCAGATCTCTTAAAATGCCTTCTGTGTTCAGTGGACTACTATCAATGTGGTAATTTAAGGGAACCAGGTTTTTCCCAAGGGGGATGACGACATTTTTTGGCACTGAGCTTAAGGCAGTCAGCTACGTTCACACTGTGGGTTCTGTGAGCCAGTTTGCAACCCACCTAGTGATATAGGGCTTGATGCCCAACTTGGTGAGTTTTTCTAGGATTCCTGAGTGGGGAATGGTATCAAAGGCCTTGGCCAGATCAAGGTAGGCTGTATGAACCACCTTGCCTTCATCCACAGCTCTGGTGACTGATTCAAAGAAGTCCAAGTTAAGCAGGCATGATCTGCCCTTCACAAAACCAAATTGTGTAGGATCCAGAGTTTGGAGATTCTCTATATCCTTGCTTATTATGCCCATGATGATGCGTTCCATAGCTTTACATATCAGACTTGTCGGGCTAATTGGGCGATAATTCCCGGGGTGTGTAGTCGCTCCTTTTTTGTGGGAGAGGGATGACTGTAACAGTGCGTCATTCAGTAGGGACAAAGCCTGAGGGGAGGCTGTGACTCAACAGGGCACACAGGTGAGGTGCCAGTTCACTCTGTAGTTCATGTAGAACACAGCCAGGGATATTGTCAGGTCCCATAGAAGCTGTATTCTTGGCCTTAACCTGTGCAGCAGTAATACTGGATACCTGGCAATCTACTGGTATTGTGATTAGTCCTTTACCTATCCAGCTCCATTTGGAATCTCCATCTCCCAAACCCTGTGTTTCATTTCCAATGTCCTTCTGAATCTTCTAGTCAACTCTTGTGCTCTCCCCCCTTTCAAGCATTTTCTGTTGAAACACTGGTGGCACAGTCGCAGTGTTTTTTATTACCAGATCTCCTGTTTCACAACTTACTTTTTGTTGGACAAATGTATATTTCTTCCTTAACATGTACTTCATCAACAAATGGTTTCTCCAGAGAAAAATATTTTGAAGACAGATGGGTACACCAGTTTGAACCTCATGCCTGCTTCTCAACATTCCCTGAATGGAATATACTCCTTTTCTGCATGGTATGCAGTGAGGAATTCTGCACACTGCTGTCTCCCACTCTTAGTACTTTGTCCTTCTATCACAGTTCGGTCAGAATCAACAACTCCTGCTGGTAAGATTGCATCTGGTAATGGGCTCTATTTAATGTGACAGATATACACTAAAGTTTAAAAATTGTCATCTGAAGAGATTCTGCATAAGGTAATTGGGGAACAGATAAATAAGAATACCTCTGTACCACTCACAGATGGTCTGAATGAGTGAAAAGATATCACACTGAAAGCAAACTTCAGAAGCAGTGGCCGTAAGTCTATATCTAGTGTGTGTGTGTGTGTGTGTGTGTGTGTGTGTGTGTGTGTGTGTGTGTGTGTGTGTGTGTGTGTGTGTGTGTGTGTGTTTTCAAGTGTAGAGAATGCCCCAAGATCAGGCAGTTTTTCTTGAAATGGATGATATCATAAAATAGTCCATATACTGTTGGTTCTCTCCTCCCTGCTGTCTTGAGCAGCCATTTATGCTCTTCCACATATTGTAGCATAATGTTTTGGAAATGTTATGGCTGTGATGCACCTAATATGTCACCCCAAGCTTCATGGGATAACCCTGTAGCTAAGATGATCAGTACTACCCACACCATTGTATCCACATGATACAATGATACACAGGACAGGCACACCTCCAGACTGGTTTGCCTGCATGATGCACTGGAACTACTTCAGGTGCAACTGACAGTTGGCAAGACACCCATCCAAGTTATTGCCAGCTATAGACCCCCCACCGTCCATGACTCAGGACACCCACTCCTCTTACCTCGATCTACTTGACTCCATCAAGGTACCCCCTAACACCCTGATCCTTGGTGACTTCAACTACCCCACCATATTGAACTATTCTGGCACTAATGCACTCACACAATGATTCCTTGACTTCAGCAATTCTAACACTCTAGACCAGCTCATCTCATCCTCCACAAGGGGAGATAACATTCTGGACTTGGTTCTCACCAACATGTGCAACCACTGCACCACTCCCATGGTATGTTCTTCCCTGGTGAGATCTGATCATCGAATGGTCTTGTTCAAAGTTTCTATCCCACCCAACCCCCCCATCTGTAACCCAGCTAAAAACTTCTCAAACGCTGACTACAACCTCCTAAGGGAGGCTATCTGTAGCTTCACACCACTGCGCCCCTCAGAAGATGCAGATAATGCTGAACAGTACAGATGCAGATAATGCTGAATAGCACACCATTACATTATGCAAGCACCTGTACAACTGCATGGGCTCAGCAATACCCAACAAAACTAAAACCTGCTCCTCAAGGAAACACAAACCTGTTGGGTGGACATCCTCTATCAACAGGCTTTACAACAAAAGGAAGAAACTGTTGTCCAAGGGTAAAAAGGTACAAATTTCAAATTGGAAAAACTCCCTCCTTAGCCTCAACAAGCAAATTTGATCATTAGTGAAAACATCCAAAGCCAATTATGAATCAAAACTACCCTCTGAAACAAAGGAAAACCACAATGCCTTCAGTTACGTCAAGAACCTCCATGGCAAATCCCATGTTTGTTCCAAATTAGTACTTAACAGTATCACCTACACTGATCCTGTTGACTTAGTCAACCTGCTAGCAGATAGGTTCAATGCAAACTTCACCTCCTGTCCCCCTCAAAGGCCCTTTTGACATCTCTGATACTTGTCCAGCACCTCGCATCTCTGTAGATCAAGTGTTAAAGGCCCTATCCAAGGCAAAGAACACAGCTTGCATGGGACTTGATAGTATCCCAGGCTGTATTCTGCACCATCTCCATCAAGAACTGGCTTCGCCATTGAGCACCCTATTCAACCACAGCCTAAGTACAGGCTTCATCCAAGCAGAGTGGAGAAATACCATTGTCATCCCCTTGCACAAAGGTTGTGCCACTACTGACCCTGGAAGCTTTCACCCCATTAGCTTGACAAGTCTGATCTGTAAAGCCATGGAACGTATTATTATGGATCTCATAAACAAGGACATAGGCAATCTCCAAGCACTTGACCCCATCCAGTTCAGATTTGTCAAGAGCAGATCTTGCCTGTTGAACCTGGTTGACTTCTCTGAGACTGTCACCAAGGCCTTGGATGAAGGAAAGTCAGTGCATACAGCTTACCTTGACTTGGCCAAGGCCTTTGACACAATCCCCCACTCGGGCATCATCAAAAAGCTAACACAACTTGACGTAAATCCCTATCTCATCTGGTGGGTGGCCAACTGGCTCACTGAGAGGACTCTCAAGGTCAAAATAGGCACCTCCAGCTCTGATAGCAGACCTGTCACTAGTGGAGTTCCCCAGGGATCTGTCCTGGGAATCCTACTGTTTGTCATCTACTTCTCGGAGGTCCAGGCAAAGACAAAAGGCCTGTGGCTGACCAAGTTTGCAGATGACTGCAAGTTGGGTACTGTCATTGACTCCCCACATGATTTTAACATACTGCAAGAGGGTCTCAGAGCAACTAATGACTGGTGCCAAAGTCATGGCCTCAAGCTAAATGCAAAAATATGTATCATCATACCATTTGACAAAAATATGGCCCCTACTGATTACCACATCAACTGCAACCCCCTCAACACAAAACCTGTGGTGAGAGACCTGGGTACTCAGGTTGATAACGATCTCACATTTGACCATCATGTAGCGGCAGTGGTCAGAAAAGCCGATTACATGGTTCATCTCATAAGTAAAGGGATTGCATCCTGAAAAAAGGAGGTTCCTCCCTCATTAAACCAGGAATTGAGTATAATGCCCCATTTGGTATGTACCTCTCCAAACATTTGCACCAACTGGAAAGGTCACAGAAATACCTCACAAAGAGAATCCATGGCCTCCAACACCCATCCTATGCTGACAGGCTCAAATCAATGTCACTCTACTCGGTATTGTACAGGTTGCTCAGAGGTGATCTGTGTCTCGCCTACAAGGCAATCTCGGACCCTGTCCTACTAGACATGCTCCATATCCATAAGTCTAACTCCTCTCACATTACCCACTCAAAAGGCCTGAATCTAATATGCAACATCAACAAAACCTGCTGGAGAGCCAGGTTTGTCCCTCGGAGGCTGCCCCGTCTCTGGAATAGACTTCCCATACATGTCAAATAGAGTACCTCACTGACCATCTTCAAGAGCAACCTTGATGAGTTTATGGGAAACCACACATTTGTCCAAGGGGTTCCACCATGTCCCCCATTGACAGGGGTGATAGGTGCTGATTGAGGTTTGTTTGAGGGGATAAACTATTGCCTAGACTTGTAAGGGCATCAGGGCCAGTAGCCTAGTAACCTCCTATGATCTTATGAATTTGCAGGCACCTATCCAATCAGCATGGTTTGCTTTAAATGAATTGTGGTTATCAATGTTTTGTACATATAGAAAGATTGATGACTGTAGTAGCTTAACATGAAATGATGGATGCATTGAGTAATAATAAATCTGTCCATATAGCTTGTCTTATTAATTTGTTGATAGAGATGCAGTCATTCTAGTTTGGGGGGTTTGTGAACCCATTTGATTTTTGGAAGTGTAGAAAACCAAAGAAGGTTGGGGCCTTACCACAAAATACAAGACTATAGGGTTTGTCTTGATAGCTGAGAGACCTTAGTTTAGTACCTTATTTTCTTTTTTTTTTTTGTAGTTAGAAATATCTGGGTTTTTCTAGCTATATGATTTTGAGGCTCAGTCCAGGGTTTACAACCAGATAAAAACAGATACAAGTTAATATAAGATGTTGGTCACACAGTAATTTACACTGAGAAAATGAAAACAATAATACAATCAAGGGTTTAAAAACAATTGCAGAATTAAGCAGAACAAGATTGGCAATAGATTACTAAACCTTTTACAGTATGAAGACAAAGAGTAGCCTTTGCTATACAGCATAATGAATGTTGTACCACACTGTGAACTCTAGTTAACACATACTATGTTACACTGATATATGTTCAACAAAACTATGAAAATGTAAATTCACACAACTTCACATTGAAAGACTAGTAAACACACACTATTTTACACTGAGAAATATAAATCTGGAGGGGGAGGCAGTAGGAGAAGGATTACTAGATGAAATAGATGAGAAGGGAAAGTACAGACAAGTGTGGTGAGGTTGGGAGGAGTGAGAAAGTTGAAGGCTTGGTGAGCAAAGATTCAGGGTAATGAATTGTGTAAAAGAAGTGGAGGAGGAAGAAGGCAGAAAGGGGAGATGTGTGAAAAGGAGCTTTATAGGGGATGGCAGTAAATTGTTTGAACTGTATTTGTTATCTCACTACCTTTCTAACACTGCAGGCACTGTCTATAAGAGGGCAAAGTGCTCTAAAAAGCTTTGAGGTGCATATGCAGAAACAGACTGGGTTTCCTATCTGCCAGTTCTGCTCATACCGAGCATTCCTTAGACTACAATGTGGCTCAATGGATCTCTGTGCTATGGAATAAGCTCCCCATCTATGTGAAGCCAAGTTTACCCCCTGACTCTATTCAAAAGAAACCTTGATCATTAGATAGGAAACCACAAATTCACCCCCCCCCCCAGTCTGGCCTCATATATCTGATGCACAGAGGTCTACCGTAAGTAATTTAATCCCCAACTAACATATCCCCTCATGCAACACTTACCTACCTGTTTACTAACATACCACACCATATTGGCATAAATACACACCTGTGGTAGTGGGAAGAAATAAAAACAGTCCAGCAATACTTTCCAAAACTTCAATTAAAACGTTGAGTGCTATCGTCCCCTAATATTGGAACTTCATCAAAACTAAAAACAAAAAGTGCACACCAAACACATCACATCACATGAGACCAAATTAACCAATCAAACTTAAAAAAAAAAGAAGTTATGTACTCACCATAACATTCCATGTTCATAGGTTCATAGGTTCATACTAGGCTATCTGCCCTGGGGCAATTATAAGCCTAGCCCAATTCTGTATGGCTTACGCCACCCCTTGATTTGAGTATACTGTGCCCTTTTTAAGGTTTAGTTTACTGTGCCTCTGTCTAATAGTGACACAGGAGTAATCCCTGGGACAAACCTACGATCCCCCATCCACCTATTGAGATTCTTCTTGAAGAGATTCAGTGAGGTGCTCTGCCCCACATGAACTGGAATTCTATTCCAGAGCGAAGGGAGCCTCTGGGTTATGAACCTGTCCCTCCAGTAAGTTCTATTTATTTCTGTGCTGAGGTTCAAGTCCCTCGAGCGTGTGGCTCTAAGGGATTTAGATTTACTGAGGTGGAGCATGTCCATTAATTCTGGATTTGACATAGCTTTGTATGTCAGGCATAGATCGCCTGAGTAGAGCTGGAGTTTTTTAACCGAGCAGCATATGGCATCTGTTTGAGATCCTTGATCCTCTTGGTGAGATACTTTTGGGGTCTTTCTAATTGCTGCAGGTGTCGGGTAAGGTACATCCCAAAAGGGGCATTGTATTCTATGATGGGCCTGATGAGGGATGAATAAAGGGGCACGATTACCTCTCTTGATCTAGATGTGAAACCCTTTGTGATGAGGTGGGCTATGTAAAAGGTCTTTCTAACCACTTTGGCAATGTGGTTTTCAAAGGAGAGATTGCTATCAACTTGGGTCCCCAGGTCCCTAATAACTTTCTCTGTACTTAATGGGTTTCCACCTATGTGGTAATTTGTGGGCACATTGTTTTTGCCAAAGGGTATGACTATACATTTTTTGGAATTTAGCTTTAAACCATGGTGCTGGCACCAGTTATCTGTCTCTGTGAGACCTTTTTGAAGGATGTTTGTGTCAGCTGGAGAGTTGATTATGGCCCAGTTTGCAGTCGTCTGCGAACTTGGTGAGCCATAGTCCTCCCACGTTTGCCTGTACCTCGGAAAAGTATATACCGAACAAGAGTGGTCCCAGGACAGAACCCGCTAT